>NW_003303668.1:0-2650 GCF_000142945.1 Phytophthora infestans T30-4 | reverse complement strand
CGTCAACCTACAGTGATAGTTTATGCCAGTGACTGGGCAGTCTCAGCAGCCTTGGTGCAAGAACATGAAGGAATCTGTCATCCAGTCACCTTAGTCAGCCGGACGCTAAAGCCAAATGAGCTGAATTACGGAGCGGTGGAGAAGGAGATACTCGCGCTCCTGCGCGTGTTAGATCTCAATTACAACTTGCTGGTGGGAAGATCTATCCGGATCCTCACTCGACACTCTACGCTAGCTTGGTTGTTCAAGTCGGCCGGGTTACAAGGACGTTTGGGACAGTGGGCAGCTTTACTCTCGCCTTGGACACTGGAGATTGTGAAATGTTCGAAGGGGGAAGACGAGATCATGGTAGTCTTGGCCGCGAGCATCACACCTCGAGCTAAGATGGATGAAGCGCTGACTAGGATCGCTCCTAAGAAAGAGCCCAAACGCCGGATCCAGATCCCGATCCCGACGGTACAAGTGGATGAGGATCTGTACGTCCTGAGTTTTCGATGGATCCGCTCGCGTACGACGCGGAGGAGGAGCATACAACGCAATACTGTGGAGACTGCCCGGATGGGAAGTTGTACGGACCAGATCCACTTATGCGGAGAGCCTCACCGTCAATGAAGCGGAGTACAACGGACTCTTGTTGGGTTTGGATCTACTAAAGGAAGAGGATCCGAAAAGGCTGGGGATTTGTTGGGATTCAAACTTGGTGATCAGACAGGTGCGAGGTGAGATTGACTGCAAGGCCCCGGCCCTAACACTATTACGGCAGAAAGTGATGGTCCACCTGCGTGGTTGGATGAATCACGAGTTGGTGCATGTCAAGCGATATTGGAATGCTAGTGTAGATAGCTTGGCCAGTGCCGCTTTACGGAATCAATGTGGTGTCGAGGTGGAGAGAGAGGCCGAGCATCTGGATCTCATCACGCTGAACCGACTAGACAAGGTAGTGGTGGTTGGAAAAAGGACAGTCCAGGTAATGGCTGGCACTAGGTCCAGAGTAGGATTGGATCCAGCCCCCAGATTCTCGACGAAGCATTTGTGAAGGGGATCCACATTGAGCGGATCCTCAAAGCACAGAACGAAGAAGCGTGGATCTTGGGACTAAAGAAGTATCTGATGGGGGATGTACGAGACCTGAGTCGGAAGGATACCAAATCCTACCGTATTATTGCTACCGATTATGCAATGGATCTGAATGACTTGCTCTTCTATTGTCCCCCGACGAAGAAAGTTAACGAGGATCGGGACGGATTGATGAGACTGGTGGTGCCGGAACCTAACAACAGGATGTCCTACATCACTATCACGCTAGTTTAGAAGGTGGACATCAAGGGATTGGTCGGACCTACCAACGGATCCGGGAATGTTTCCATTGGAGGGGGCTATTCAAGAGCGTGCAACGATATGTCGGTGAATGTGTGGATTGTGAGACAGGCAAGAGCAGGCCCACAATCGAAGGGGAATCACCTGGTAATGTCCAAGCGATTTACCCTTTTCAAATCATAGCCATGGATAACATCCCCTCGTTACCCAAGTCGTTCAAAGGAAACACAGAATTGTTGATCTGGGTGGAACTGTTTACCGGATACGTGATAGCCAAAGCTAGTGCGTCTAGAACTGCGCAAACCATTGCTGAATCGTACGAGGAGTGCGTTTTCCGAAGATTTGGAGCTAGTGAGATGATTAGACATGATCGGGAGCCAGGCTTTATGTCGGATTTCTTTCGAGCATTCAACCGGATCCTGGGGCAGAGACAGCGGGCGATTATGGCATATCGTCCCCAAGCCAATGGATCGGCCGAACGCATGGTACAGACGATCACGAGGGCGCTGAAGATGTATGTTCAGGACTTGGATCAGAGGGATTGGGATGAGTACACAGAACGACTCACCTTCGCAATGAACACCGCCCACGGCAGGATCCGGGGCGATACCCCTTTTTACTTGGTAGGATCCTAAATCCACCCTAGAAGCGGCCATTCCGGTATGTAGCACCAAGAAGAGAAACCGAGATCCAAGGCGATGGCGATACCAAGTCCAGAAATACTACCGGCAAGCCCGACCCAAGTGAACGAGCGGCTGCGAAGTGCGATACAGGATCGAGCGGATCGACACAACGAAGACGCCCGTCCCCATCAAATCCAAGTGGGATCGCAGGTGTGGCTTGATTTAGATCGGGTGAAGGAAGCGTACGCCCGCAAATTGGCCCATCTATGGCACGGACCGTTCCGAGTAAGTGAGAAGATAGGGGAACATGCGGTGAAGTTGGAAATGGCAGGTACCGAATATCGCTTGTTCCCTGTAGTACACGTATCCAAGCTGAAGTTGGTCAAGAAATATCCGGACCGGCCGCAAACCCGTCTTTCCGTGATTGAATCCGACCGGGTGGATTTTGACGAATTCCTCCTACCGGAAGATAGTTGGAATGTGGAGCTCGAACTCGACGAGCTCGAAGTCGAGAAGATCACCGATATGAGGTCAGGGAAGCGAACTAGATACGGGACGGATTTACCGCGAATTTCAGGTGGGATTGGCGTGGATATGACGAACCCAGTTGGGTAGACGAGACAGATCTGAACTGTGGAACATTACTTCTACGATTTCTTGCGGGGATCGTACGAATCGGAACAGAATTTGGCGTGATGCAGTTCTCATGA
>NW_003303667.1:548325-551618 GCF_000142945.1 Phytophthora infestans T30-4 | reverse complement strand
ACTGTATAAAGTATTTCAGTACTCAATTACATCCGGCTCCGCTGGAGATGCTCTAAGAGCATCTCCAGCGGTAAGTCCTAACGTGAGTCGTATCGACGCCCCTTCGAGGCCATTGAGACCGCAGTTTTATTTTAAGACTCCACACCTCTGATTTTGCCGCAACGGGAGGTCTCAAGCAAAGATCTATCTTATTGTTTTGGCGAATCACAACAAGCATTGTAAGCTCCGCCCCCGCCCTTCTCACTCCCTTCCTCTCATGGAGGGCATGGCAGGAGCTAATGCGGATGCGTTTTGTGACGCAACAGGGGATTCTGATGACGAGTTCTTCAGTCTCTTCATATTACCCGAGCTAATTGCACAGCGGAAGAGGAAGCACGGTGGTTCTGAAGTCGGCAGGCGAGCAGGAAAGGAACGCAAGAGAGCACAGTATGGGGAGGAGATGATAGCCGACTACTTCTGCGATAATCCGACTTCTGGCTGGAGCTTCTTCCACCTACCAGAAACTGCAGCCTCCGATCGTTCGTCTGCACCAGCCCCTCGCTGTGCAAGCCAGTGCTGATAAACTTTGGCGTAGAACGAACCCTTCTTTTGACCGGCTCCGCGAATGGGGTCTTCTGATGTCTCCAGCCACGATCTGCACAGCTGAATCGTCTCCTCCGCGCTCCATTCTCGACCCTTCCCCATCTTTCTCGACGAGTTCTTCTGTTTTGCGCGCGAACTCGTGTCAATGTTGAAGTGTGGGCCACACCACCCTACGAGTCTTATTTTAAAACCCCGAAAGGCAAATTTAAGACCTGCTGAAGTTAAAACCAGCGTTGAGACTTACCGCTGGGAGCGTTAAGACTCGCTCGAGTCTTAAGCGCGCTACATTTGAGATAAAACCGCCTTTACGACCAACCGCTGAAGATGCTCTAAGAGCATCTTCAGCGTTAGAGTGACTCAACATGTGTTTTGTCACGTAACTTTTTCAAGTTTAGTCACATCCGTATATCCCGCCCCCACCTACATATACAATATAATCGAAAAATATAAGAGGGCTCTCCAAAAAAGTATCAAAAAACCTCTTAGCTGCTTTCAGGGCATGCATTTAGGCCATTATTTTGCCAGCGATAGCTCTAAATCATGAACGAGTATCAGCTTTTCTTTAAGATCAATCAAATCCCTTCACGACAAATATTGGCACTTCTGTATCAGCCTCCATGATCGAACTGTAAGTCACTTTTGTCTGGCAGACTTCATCGTACTGACTCGAGTTTTGTCCTTATAAAAGGGGCACTTGTTGGAATACAGCGATTTTCTTTCGCTGAAACATGTTGTGTGGACGTGGAAAGAAATACGCTAATTTTGGATACTGAGCGCATACTTTGTCATCCCTAGGATGGGGATTACAGTCCTATTTTTGGATACTGAGCGCATACTTTGTCATCCCTAGGATGGGGATTACAGTCCTATATAATAGCACTGTACTGAAGGATTCGCTGTCGTCCCATTGACAAACATGTGGGTCGTTATCCTAAAGAAATGTCATTCTGTTGACAAAGTAAACCGGTCCTTCATTCTACATTTCACTACTTCGCCGACAAGCGTCCAATTCTGAAAAAGACCGTCTCAACTTTCTTCCGCAAGCAGAAGAAAACAGTATGCGATTAACGTACATCCTCACGGCGGTGTTCCTAGCCACTCTCTACGCCAGTAGCACCGCACTCCCGGTCAAGAATTTCAAGACCATTATCAAAAACGAATCCCCACTCGATCCCGTCGATTCCGTAAACGTGAATGATGGGCGGCTGCTGCGCGGTCTCGTAAGCCCCGCATCGGACGGAAATGGTATTGAAGAAGAAAGATTCCTAACGTCGCTGTTTCAAGCATTGGCAAGACGCATGAAAATAAGAAGATACGTAGCGAAGACAGGCAAACAGGAGCAATGGCTAGCTCGACTGAGAAAGAAACATGGTGTCGAAAATCCCTGAACGCATCCGTGATGCTGGCGGAAGGTGCAATGCATGATATGGTGATGGAGATCAGCTTAATTACATGCAAGAACTACGTGTAATGTAGCTGGAATTCATTTTAAAAAAAAATGCAACTCTTTCAATACTTCCCAATAGCTCAATAATATTGAGTCGATTGTCTCGTTTGTAAGGACTTGAGCTGCCAGCTTGATGTACCAGGAAGTTATGGACGCCACGAAGAGACGAAATTTTGCATTAACAGCGGATACACGTTAATACTTCGTTGTACTGCAACCAGCGACCAAAATGTGCTGTATCAAGACAGGAAGTTGCTAGTTCCGTTTCTTCTTCTTCTACGCTTAACTGTTCGACTCCCACAAGACAGATTTCCGTGTGCCTAGCGGTGGCATTCTACAATTTGACCTTTTTAAAGCTCGTCCTGTGTCAATTCACGAAAAGATTTTTTCACTACATGTAGTCCAGTACCTAATTGAAAATTAAAAACAGGTATAGTCCAGCTAAACGATTTGAAAGCTCAATTGCTTTCTGATATTCCCAAAATCTGATCGGACTACAATGCCCCAACCTGGATTACAAATTCAGGTGGGCTGACGAGAAGTTGCAGCTTCCAAATCAGGAAATTTTCTAATCAGTCTTTTTCAGATCCAGTCCAAATCCAGAAATCAATCATGTCCTTAACTGTTGTGAATTCACGACAATTCCTAACAATTCCACCACGTTGCTACTTACGCAAACTTTGTCTCGTCGAATTGTTACGGTAGTACTTTCGGCCATCACGGACAGATAGCACTTTTTCTAAAACTCCGATTCGGCCAAGACCAGCGCAAACCGCACAGTGCTTTTCTTAAACGCGGCATACATGCGACACACCACAAGTGGACTCGATTCGAGTTCCTGATCTGGCTGCACGTTCGTCTCACCGTCGTCATCCAACGTCGTTTCATCGTAGTATTCTCGTAGAAAAGGTCTGGGGCAAATGCATCGAAGTACATACTCGCGCTGGACAGGTGCAATCATTGCTCCAGCTTCTGGCAGCGTTGCGCTAGTGAGCACAAGAGCAGCTACTTGTTGCCGCACATGTTGTCGCTCCAGCAATTCCGAGATTTCCACTTGTTGGCGATGCGAACGTACAGACACAAAGCAGTAGATTCACCAGTTCAAGTGACGAGGCATCGTCATTTGTTACGGGAAAAGTAGTGGAAACAAAGCCAACGCCTTTCGTCACCAAAGGCTTCCACACACTCCAACGAATCGCACGAGCTTCCAGCACGCATCCAACTCATCTCGAACGCCACTTGGAAGCTGTTGAACTTGGCTGGG
>NW_003303667.1:517681-519416 GCF_000142945.1 Phytophthora infestans T30-4 | reverse complement strand
TTCTGTTACATGTACAGCAGTAGCCGGTCGTGTAGACTGCGCCTGTAAGAGCAAAACTGTGCTTATAAACGTTGTCACTTGATCCACAAAGATATATAGTGTTAGATTGACGTGTGAACAAAAAGAAGTTATATGTGCTGATGACAATTACTACTGTAAGCGAATTGAACTTGACCATTGTTTCCTTAGCGTTTTTTTAGACAACAAAATTCTGATACTTCTTAATAGGTAGACGCGTTGCCGACAAGGGCGTAAAATAAGGTTTTATATGCAGTGGTAAGATAACAGCACAACATGAGAGGTGTCAATTTTGGTTATTATAAGAAGGCCCGTAAAGAAACGTTAATCAACTTAGAGCCTAATCTACGTTTAACCATCCTGGAATCATCGTTTAAGTATCAAATAAAAATACCGCCGTCAACAAAAGGCGTCGTGCGACGCATCGTTATATCCAAAGGCTACAGTATAACCATAACAGGCACAGATTGGAGTGTCTAATGACTAATTCTGAATCAGCACAAAATGAACACACTTCAATGCATAAGAAAATGCTACAGCCTGAATATTTTTATTAAATATTCAAACTGTTACACTTTTAATTTTCTTTCAAAGTAGCGAGTTTGGTATGCGAAGTGGTTAATAGTCAGTTTATTACAAGCTTAACCAGGCAGTACAAGCGGGTATTTGATGCAAGCTGGACAGATATTCTTTGCATTGATGCAATCTAGGTTTCAGAAACGGCCCGTGAAATCGAGCACGACGCTAAACTAAATATTTTATTTAGCGGTTTTAGACTGAAGTGCAGGTGCTTCTGGGTGGAAGATTAAGGTACAGTGATAGCCAACAACAATAAAGAGACTTTGCCAAGATCACTAGCGTAATCGTTTATGAGCATGGTAAGTATGATGCTAGGGGCTCAGTCTTTTGTACCGGTAGAAATATTTACACGGCTTACTGGGAACTCAGCATTTTGTAGCAAATGAAACGCAGATTTATGAAATTAAAGAAGTCGATTTACGTACATATGGCAAAAATCTGGAGTAAAACCGAAATTACCGCCGCGTAGCGCGGCGCTCGGCTAGTTCAAGACAATGGCCGGTTTAAAACATCCTTTTCAGAAATGCAGCATTCTCTTTGTGGAGAGTGTATTGATCGGTGATGCGGTCGCAGTCTGGCCAATGCGTCGCGACACGACCCGTCGAAGTACATGTACAAACACAGCATAATTGTTTTTTTCTGCTCAGTTTCGTAGCATCGACCCGGCTCCATCATTGATGATTAAGCTCACAGTCCACGCCAACGCTTATAACTTGAGAGGTGCTCACTAAAATATGCAGTCTGAAAAAGCGAAATGGTACATTTACATCTTGAACTTAGGTATAAAAGTAAGTATACACCAAATTGGGGCTACTTTATTAATTGGTCAAAATACCACAGTATTATCATTTTCATTCATGTAAAATAAAATACTGAGCTTGAAAACAAAAGTTTAAATCCAAGCTCAGTCGAGCGAAAAAATGTTCTACGTGTACCGCAACAGACACAAGTACATCATTTGCTATGATCATTCAAACAATACAGCTTGACAATAACGATGCTGAGTTTGTATCGAAAATGCCCTAAGCAAATTTTTTTCGATATGTACTCGTGTCGTTCTTCTATTTATTTTCTGCTAAAGCCTACATGCCATTGTTTGTGACCCGGTTCTATACAGCTCACACTAGTACCCCTGCTG
>NW_003303667.1:511929-516334 GCF_000142945.1 Phytophthora infestans T30-4 | reverse complement strand
ACATAAGCACGAGCAAACAGCACTCACCAGCATCAACACCATTATAAGGCAGTACACCACAGTAGATAGTTCAGCAATCAGTACAGCCTACATTACAAAGCATCACACACCACACACAATGCACACAACATGTTACAGCACACAGTACACAACATAGCAGCACATGCACATGCACAGCCCAACACAACACTGCAGCATACGCACAACACACAGCACAGCACGCCCAATCCAGCAATACACGAGCAAATGCACATCACAGCATGTACATACATATACCGCATCACACGCGTCGCTCCATAGCACACACCACAGCACCAGCTATTGCAAACACACCACAGAGTACAGCACAAACACAATCCACGCAGCACAGCTTACAACTATCTGCCCCCGGCTGGATTCGAACCAGCGGCCTGTAGACGTAGTCTCCCGCTCTACCGCTGAGCTACGGGGGCGTTGGGGTCGGAGAAGGCACGCACCGTGGTCTGGAGTTGGAGCTGTGGCTGGAGGCTTGAGGGGTACGCTTGAAAATCGCTGAATGAGCAGCGAAGAAGACTGTCGCAAGGTAGCCACCTATTTGCAATTCATTGAATTGTTATTTAAGCCTATCCACTGTCATCCGGAAAAAATAATCCGACCGTGATTGGCCGGATTCCACCCGGCATGACTCAGTCATTCCGTATGGCGACCATCCGGACTGGTGTCCGGAATCGGGCCAATTACTGTATAGGGGCGCCCCTTTTGCCGTAGGATACATCTGCGATGGTGAATAAAGTTTTGAAGTGTTTGGTCTTCACATGTCGTATACTTACGACCTCTTCTAAACGCCAACGCATAGAGAAGTCTCAACTTACGACTTCTACTAAAGCCTGATTCAAGAAATGTACTACCCACGTACAAAATCAATTACATAAATCAACGACACTCGAGATACTACAATCAAACCCCCGTTTTATGGCGTTTTCAAACGTTAGCTACATACGCAGTTTCGCCCTCGTCATCAGCATCGTCCTCCTCTTCCCGCAACAACTCACGGCGTGTTTTCTTGCGCGCTCCAAACTTGGCCGGACGTCGAAACACAACTCGTTTCCCAAGTGACTCAGGAATTGATTTTCCACACTCAAAATCTTCATGCCAAATCTGGAAGCATGTTTTCGCGATTCCATTGTACTCACGCCGAGCTTTCGGGCAGAGGAAAAATTTGGCCTCGCCGCTGGAGCAGTCTTCACAGTAGAATGTCGTCTGGAAAGATTTTTTTCTTTCACCGCGAAGAAGTGCGCATACCTTACACGCACGCTGTCTACGCTTTTGAACGCCGGACACAATGACCCAGTCATCGTACTGTTTGTAGATGTGCTGTGGGAGGCGACGACGTTTTCGCCTGGAGGAAGCGGATGACTGTGGAGTTGCTATAGGATCCAAGTCGAAATCTTCGGGGTTTTAACTGCAGGAGCTGGTTGTGGGAGGACAGCCATCCACGCAGCACGAGACATTGGCGCAATTCTCGCGGCCCCGGCATATCCTCCTTGTGTGTGATAAAAGCATTTACGATCGCCAGATCTAGGAAGCCTAAAAATAAGGACTTGTAGTACTTTCGAAACCGATAAGCCATTTGAATTGAGAACGACTGCAGGCGGAGTTGATCATGAATATCAACTCCGCCCATCCACCGCTGATAATCGGTCACTAGCTTGGGACACTTCACAGTAATCGCCACAATTTGTTTCACATTGCGCTGAATCGTATCCTCCTCCATCGATGCACCCGTGGCCAAATAATGGACTGGCTTTCTATCCCACCAGTGGCACGCAACCATTGTAGGTGCTGCCTCGCAGCGCGAGAACGTAAAGGTTCCTCTCTCAGCTCCACGAGGGCCGCGTCCGACGGCCTTCAACGACTTGACGGTCAAATCCAATGCGGATCGTCATGATAGTTCCGACGACGTAGATAGACATACCGAGGAGCTGTAAAGCCAGCGCTACGGACGAATAATACCGATCGACAACGACCATTCGAAATCCACTAGAGCAGTCGCCAAGTAAAATTTTCATGTTGCGAATGACGGCAGCCGCACCCGTCTTGTTGTCGATAGTGGTGGATTCTCCGTCTGTTGATTCACGGGCTCCAACATAGACCTCAAACTTAAACCAGTAAGTTACGACGTTAGCTTTTCAGAATTGCTAGAGATGTCAGAAGTTACGACTTTGAAAAAAGGATACTAACGCACCTGTGGCAGTAAGCTGTCTTTGAGTCGCAAACCATAAAAAGTTTGGTACCGTACCGATGAGGTTTATCTGACATAAACATCCGCGTAGTGTTCCGCCGAGACGTTGCTGGTAACACACCTTCATCGAACGAAAACACTGCCGGCAATGTCCAGCCAGATTGGAAGCGCTGCTGCAGGATATCGACGACCGGACGCAGTTTCCACAGTTTGTCTCGAGTGCGGGGTGCATTGTTGTTTGTGAAGTGTAGATCACGTAGGATAGCTGTACATCGGTTGCGTGCCATATATTTGCCAAAGGTACCAGCAGGTAAAGCTCCGTCACACGCCATCGCCCAGTGCTTCGAAAACCGTTGCTTGTGGGGGCACAACATGTGCGCAACAAGCAGCCCGATCACGTGCAAGATTTCGCAGGTATCGTACGCCTTCGCAGCCCTCAAACGCCGTCGTATCTGCAAAAGTGTTTCTGGTGACGCGATACGGTTGTTACGCCTCTGGCTTGAGCGTATTTTCTTGGCTTCTGAGTCAATGTTCTGGGCTCGATAGCGGTTGGTTTCAGTCGCGATGTCGACCCACAACTGCTTAGGCATGAAGTAGAACAGCAACCCTAGTGGTGTAGTTGCCATTTCCCGTAGCTCGTGCGTAGGAGTTGCTTCGTCACTTGAAAGCCCCTGGTAGCTCGGTCTACCACTTTCGAACAGAGAGGACGGTTCACTCCACTTCGTCAGGCGCAAAGCAGCCTTGTCGATGTTGGCAATGGAGAGAGTCCCACCAAGAGAAGCTACAAATGCCTCGTCAACTAGTTTCAGCTCATCATCCGGAAGTTCGTCGTCGTCTTCAACATGTTCTCTGCGCTCTACCACATCGTCCTCTTCACAGTCATCACCACCATCATCGCCGGTGCTAGATTCCATACACTCGAAGTCATCGGAGTGTTCGTCTTCTTGTAGTACATTCACATCGTCCGCTCTAACGTGGACAGCGGGTGGAGACGTATCCACACGTTCCACATCAACCTGTTTGCTCTCGTTGTCCGAGAACTGGACATGTCCTTCTGATTCAGCTTCCGACAGCATTCGCTGGAACGCACCAACAACGACATCTTCGTCTGATAACCCGATCTGACCAGGTAACTGTTGCGCTATGTCCGCAGCCGGTGCAGCCACTCCTGTATCAGGCCCGGCATTCTCCTCGTTAGCATCACTGCTGCCGTCAAACAGGGCATCCAGCGTAGGCGCGGACAACATCAGAGAGCAGTCAATTTGAGAAGGACGGACGTTTTCATCTGACTCCTGTCCGTTGTCGTCACTGCTTTCGTCCAGATTGATCAGCCCAGACGAAATGGCATATCTAACAACCGCGTCCTCGCCTTTGAGCATGTTAACAGTTAGTACTTAGATATAAAACCCTTCCAAGATTTGCTTACCAGTGAACCATGTTTGTCCCTTCAACCAGCTCCTGCGAGTCACGATTTGAAACCGAAGTACATCCACTCCGTAGCAAGCCGCGTCGGTCTTTTCGACGTCCACCCGACCGCGCGGAGCTGCCGCCAAAGATGCCTGAAGTCTACCGAACGCGCCACCGCAGCATCTTTTGTCACCGTACTCGTTCGCAACCTCGCCATCTATACACTTGCGTGACAGAGCTCCAATTTCCAAATGAGCACGTCTGGAACCGTGGAGCCACTCATCACTGGGTACGGATCAGCATTTCCCGCATAACCCTTTCCACCGCCCGTTTTGTGCACATGCAAGTTTGACCTGTGTGACCTTATACCTTTTGGAGCAGAAATTACACTTGATTAAAGTAATGGAACATTTTTATCGAGCCATTTGCTATTGTTGGTGTTGCTAAAGTCGTATCTTACGACTTTGTAGTTTTGTGAAGTCGTAAGATACGACCTTGGTAACAGAGGGGTTAACTCTTTCATACACCTGTGCGCAAATAACAGACTGAACGTACCATAGGAGACGAATTTCAAGATTTTACAACCGTATCAGACTGAATTTAAGAGCAGCAAGAAATTCCCATCGTTTATAGACTACAGCTTCCACCCGCCAGTCGCTGCAAAAGAGAAAACGTATTCGCATAGTGCTTCAGGCACTGCAAGCTCTATCAACGCCGTCTGAAGCGCTACAGGGTACAGGTAAGCTAAGTCGCTGCCTTCGGTCTGCCTAAAGCGAA
>NW_003303667.1:504187-511512 GCF_000142945.1 Phytophthora infestans T30-4 | reverse complement strand
TGTTGGAATTGTGCAGTGTTTTGACACTGGAGTTGTCGTCAGTTCGTAGTCAACTGTTTCTTTTGTTAGGCGAGCGAGCTTGCTGCTTCCAGTTATATGCCTCGCCATCGGGTGCATTCTTTCAGCCACACACCTTCGCAAAGTCAGGCGCCCTGTTTTCAAACTTCGGATCCGACTTGGTGGAATGGAATGGACGAGCACCAAGCTCCATGTGACGGGCCTCCGTCACATAGCAAGTAGTGTTCGACCGTCCAAGTGCTCACGGTGTGTGAACTCGCTGAGCTTCGTCAGCGAGTACGTCGATCAAGTACAGGTCCGACATCGTCAAACGCGGTGTCTGCATGTAGTGGTGAAGGCGTCGGTCGCCTCCACCTGAGCCGCTGCTTCTGCGAAGTGGCTACTGCAGTGGAAGTTCGGCAGCTAACTCGCGCACACACGTTTTCTCCTGACCAAGTTAGCGGGGTAGGCCAAAGAGTGGGCACTCGGCAATCTCGTCGCCGTCGCCTCGTACTTCCTGGCCATGAATAATATGAAGGCAGGCATGCAACTCGCGCTCGAGCCTCCTCAATACTGGACTGCTCAGCGTTTAGCTTTTCTATCGTTGAAGCAAGGCACCATTTCCATGCTCGAGTACACCCAGAAAGCACGTCGCCTCGTATTGTGCATCACGACACGCCCTGTTGACATGGCGACACAAACTCATGTCTTCGTCTCCGGTATGCACGCTGGCTATCAACGTTTCTACTCGAAGAGGAAGACTCCATCCACCCTAGGGGAGGCCACAGAGGCCGGTCGCTATCGTGACGGCATCTCACGCTTTCGACATTTCTCGATCTGTGCTTCCAGAGTCGGAATCAGAATCGATGAAGATCGACCTCATCCGCCACTACGATGGTCGCCGCGGGGCGCCGAGATAGCCACGTTCTTCTACGCGTGGGCCTGTCCGATGAAGTATTTTTCGCTGCGGTAAACTAGGACATCGCGCAGCTGTTCGCCGTGCTCCGGCTCCCATGACCGCGAGCGGAGAGGTTGAGAATGACGTCACCGGTCATACAAAAACGGCGATAACCAGTAGGCGTGAGGCGCCCAGCTGGATGTGAACGGAGCGATGTTGCTCTGGTGGCAGACCCCCCCCAGCCCTAACGTGCTTCATGCACACCTATTCGTCACCAACTCCGGCAGTGACTTCAGACATATCGTGCTCAGTCTCCCCGTCGCGGGGGACAACGCAAGCTCTACGCGCGCTGCTGGGCTCGGGCGCGATGAACGGCTTTGTTCGCGCCGACAGATTACCCCTTCTACCAGCAAATACGACCGTCCGTGAAGGTCCCAGTCACATGGTGGTGAAGTAGGCAGACGGTAAGCCACGGCGGCTATTGTGGAGCACAGTAGGTTTCGCGTACACGCTCGATGGCTTCCAGGGATCCAACAACTTTCTGGTCATTGACCTGATCCGCTCTTTCGATTGTGTATTCGGGAATTCATGGTTTCCTCGCTATCAGCCCGATATTAACTGGCTGACTCAAACCGTCCACCCCCGCGACATCGTTGCTAACGCAGTCGTGGCATTTCTAAGCCAAACTCCTAACAATTGGCAACATGTTGCTGTCATGGACACTGACTCCACGACATCGACCACATATATGAGAAGCGCGATGGTCCCTCGTGCGTGGCTTGTGAACGTGCAACATATGCCGGTTCTGCATAGGCGTTCCAGGACACCATTTATGTGGTAGTAAACGACTCCATAGGTTTCGAGGGACATCAGCTCTTGGAGAAAAGAATGGTTGAGCGTGGTCCCCCCACAGGTGGTTGAGAGTGCGCTCCAGCATATGGTCGGGTGGAAGCTCAATGAAGTATATAAATACGTGGTTGAGCATGGTCTCCCGCATACGGTCGAAAGTGAGCTCCTCATGCAACCGAGCGGGATCTCCCTGAAGCGATTGACGCGGTCGAATCGAGTTTCACGCACACAGGCACCGCCTCTCCCGATCGTTGCCACAAACATGCTGACTTGATTTGGCGTGAGCTCTTACCGTCTGCCGTGGATATCGCTTCATGCCCTGTTCGCCGCTGCGGTCGTCGTATTCCACGCCTGCCTCGCGCCGTCTCCGAGTGTTCAACATCGCTCGAGCCTGACGTGATCTCAGTCTTAATGAGTGACGGCGATGATAACGTCGTGCGCGTGCGCGATGTCGACGCTGCTCGTCCTCCGTCAGAAGCTGGGTCTATCACGCAGCACCCCGGTCTCTCGTGAAACCACTTTCTCCGCGATCCGAAACGGGGGGTATTGAAACAAAATCAAATGATTGCTCCAGAAAACTCTGCATCGATCGCAGCGGTCACCTCGGACGCTGAGGCTTTTGCATCAGATCTACGGTCCTTCCCACGACACGTGAAGCCTAAATTAGCTAGAGAAGCTCGATTTACCGTTCAATCGCTACCGGCGCTTGTGCTGCCTGCCAACCCAGCTCCACCCTCGCCAGAGACTTGATTGACATTTTCCCAGACAAGGTTCCGCCCAGCTTCCACCTGATCGCGATGTTCGGCATGAGATCGACTCACACCTGGTGCTAAGTACTGCGTGACGAGACAGTGGTCACTTTTACGCGACCATGTCGACGCTATCGATGGCTTCTTCGAGAAGCGACTTCGCGCTGGCCACGTTCGTAAAAGTGTGGTCCCCCACTCTTGTTCAGCCTTCTGTGTCAAGAAGGCTAGGGTCTTTAACAATCTCAACGCTGCCACTATTCCGGCGCAGACGTCAATTGCACGAAAGGGCATGACTTTAGAGACCATGCCTGGTAAAGTCAGTACAGTACGATCGATTTGATATCAAATCCTGATACGCGAAACTGACGTGCTGTTAAATGCTGTCAGCACGCTTAGCGGTATGTTGTGGGAATGACCTGTGGTGCCGCAAGGACTCAAGAATGCCTCCGCTACCTTTAATCGAGCGGCTCCCAATTTACTCCGCCCATTCCGCGATTTCTACTTCAATGGCATCGTCATTCATAGTCGTACCGAGAGCGGCATGGCCGACGTCGACGCCCATCACCAACTCCTTCGGCAGGTGCTCCAAATGATGCGAGAAAGCAAGCTCTACGCCAAGCGAAAGCAATGCATATTCTGCGCTCCCGAGATCCCAGTGCTGAGAAGCTATGTCAGCAGGGAAGTTGTCCGTGCTTACCCGCTATGGCAGCTACTAAAGAACGACGCAACATGGTCGTGGTATACCGAGTACCAAGTCGCCTTCAACGTGGTCAAACACAGCTTGTCCTCCGCACAGGTACTAAAGCTAGCTGACTACACGAAGCATTTGCACGTGGTGCGTGACGCCCGTGACTACGAGATCGGTTGTACGCTCATGCAGCACGATGGTGAGGAACGCGAGCATTTGGTGAGTTACCAGTCGCACCAGCATAAGTCAACGGAGAAGAATTAACCTGTCTATGATAAGGACGGCTGGCAATGCGCCACGCGCTTGTCCAATTCCGCATGTATTAACTAGGTGAACATACAATGCTGATTACACCATGATTCCTCTTTGTGGACGGCGACGACGACTCCTACTCTCTCTCTCAGCGTTTAGCTCGCTGGCTCTCGCTGTCCTCTAGTCCAATTTTGTCGTGCACTGCAAACCTGACAGGACCAACATTCTCGTCGACGCGCGCTCGTGTCGTTCGGACTACGATCTCTCTACGCACACTGGTCGCCATCTATTGGTGCCACCTTGTACATGGGGGGTCAGACAAGTCTCGAGACAATGCCGCGAACGTTTTGTCGCGGCCGAGGTGGCCGCCGCTGGGTGCATCGTAGGACACATGTCGGATTCGAGCACGGAGATCGTCGTCGAGCAGAATGACGATGTGAAGAACGTCATCGCGATCCACGTGATATGTCAGAAAAGTACCTTCCATTGTGTATCGATCGATGCGAGAGCGGATTCGCGGCGACAAACGGTGCCGTGCTTTGTCCGACGGTGCCTGAAAATACTTGAATCATCGCGGAACACGCTTCATCGAATGGGTAGGCAGTGACAATAGCATTGAGGAGTGGGCTGATTGCTGCGACTTCGACCGCAGCGATGTATTCGGCGATACATACGGCCCAGTCATCATCGTATTCGGGCGTGCGGAAATGGGTACTCTCATTTGAAGCATATCAGCGCGTTACGTCTACCCCTTCCAAGCAGGCCCCACTTCGTCCACTTCCCGTCGCTCCGGCTACGTGGACGTACGTTAGTATGGACTTCATTCTTGGGCTACCGCGTATTTCCCACAGTCGCACCGGTATCCGCGTCTTCGTCGATATATTCAGCAAGGTGGTATATTTTGCTCCGGTTGCAGCTTCCATCACCACCGTCCAAACGGCGGGAATCTTCAATGATATTGTCTATCGTCATCATGGTGCCAATCTCTATCGTCACGGATCGAGACCCTCATTTCACTGCTAATTTCGGAACCGATACATTCAGATCGATCAGTACGCAGCTGCCAATGTCTACAGCGGCACGGAAATGGATGGCCAAAGCATAAACGTTCTTCGCAGCTATGCGACTTGCTTTGCTTCTTGGGGTTCCTTCTTACCCATGGTCGAGCTTGCGCTCAAAGATGCCTAGCACGCATCAACGGGTCTCACGCCATTCTACGTGAACTGCGGCAGGTAGCCCAGCGTTCAAGCGCTCTTCGGAACGGAGCGCTCTAACCCGGTCGCCGATTCGGATCGTCGTGAGAGCTTACCCGACGGCACTGGTCTTCAGCTGAATAAGGTGACGACACGGACGGCAGCTAAGACTGCTGTTCCGGCAGTCCGCGCACGCGCCACGACAAGGGCGGCGTCACGAGAAGTTACAGATTAGACGGCGCAGGCACTAATCGACCCTGGCGTGCAGCGTCATACGGTAACGGCCATAACCGAAGCAGACATGGTAAATATCACCGTGTCTTCTACAGCTAACTTTGCCCTCAGCCCGGAGCTGCTGCGACGTGACACTACGTCTAAACACACGTTCGTCCAGAAGCGCGAAGCACTCATGCGCTACGTCCGCGATGCAATCCTTCCTGCTGTTGATCCACAAAACGAAAATGCGAATCGTCAGGGACGTCGACACCTTGACAAAATCGAGGTCGGCGATCGCGTACTACTTTCCACAGCCGGTATTCAGCCTGGTCTAGTGAGTAACTTAGGCGCGAGCAAGCTCGCACCACGCTACATGGAACCTCTCACGGCTACGAAGGTTATTGGTGATGCTTAGACGCTACAGCTACCTACTGCAGTCCGATTAAGTCCTACCTTCTACATGGCTCGGGTACGACGCTTCCTTCCGGTCCCAATTCCCAGCGCTCCAGCTACAGCGCGTAGTTCACAACCCCTCGACGGTACGCACGTCGGCGAAGCTCCAGATACTTGCGTTCGAGCAGCTCCGGGTACTACCCCAGGCGACGCGGACGCTGCGCGCTCACAGTGTTCTCTCGATGATCGATTTCAACGCGGCGGTCCAGATCTTCTCGTTGACCGGGCAGGTAGCGTCCGCCATATCCTGAAGTCGATTCTCCGCCACGATGATACTCGCGCTCTACTCTGCGAAGTAGTGGAACCCGTCACTGCGACGGTGATATCCCTCCTAGCCGTAAATATCTTGTGCAATCAGACGACCCTATTCAGCATCATCGGGTCTCAACATTCCATGATCGCAACAGCGTACACAGCCTTCCCAATGATGGACGAAGCCGCAATCCTGACAGGCGTCCCATAACAAGTCACAACCCTCAAGCGTAAAGCGCCGAGCGACATGCGATCTCGAGACTCCAATGATCTTGACTCCAGATTCGGTGTTCCACCGCGTCAGGTACAAGCGACCTCGCTGTCATGGGACGAGTCACCGTGACTTTTATCTCGTGGCCCTCCAGCGGTGAAAGCACTCCTTCCTATCCGCCTCGCTCCAACCCTCCTGGACGTCTCTACAGTCATAGAGCGCCTACCTTTCGAGCACGGTGGTGATCTGGTCAGGGTCCGACGCGGTACCTGGCCCCGCGTTCATGCTTTCGCTATTTACTTGCGCACTTCTAATTCAATTATAGAGTGGCGAGCTATTGCGATGCCGCGAGTACTTTCAAGATTATTCCATGTCCGCATTTCTTACTTTAATGGGGGGATAATGTGACGGGTCTTCGTCACATCGTCGCCTTCGAGCTAACACAATGGCCAATCAGATCTAGTTAGACCCGTTGGCTGCGACGTTTCCACTGTTGACCGTCGTCTCAATACATTCAGAGTTGATTTATCTCCCTACTTCCCAGTCGCAAGTGTGCTTCGGTAACAGTGCCTTCTAGCCTGCTATACTCCAGCTGGTATTTTGGGAACCATTTGTGACGTGTTGACTTTTTCTTGAGAACCAGCACTTTATTTATGCAACGTGCACCTTGTTGGTCAATAAATACTGTCAGACGCCATGTAGCTACCTTTGCCTAGATGGTGGGTCGTCGCTCGGAGTTTCGTTGAGATTTTGAAGCAAATCAGTGATTCTTGTGGGGGTAGGTACGTGCTTATAAACTAAATGCTGATGAGTGCACGTGCTTCCAATCCTTCAAGCTTAGGTTCTGACCACTCTGAATAACTTGAGCTTCGCGGAGGCTGAGATCGCAGAATTAGATCGACTTCGACGGTTACAATTTCGAATTCATCCCCGGTACAAAGGCCATTCTCGTTACCTCCTTTTTTTCTTGATTTGTATGACCTCAGTGACCTGTAGACCAGCAATTCTGTAACGGGGTACGTAGCCTTAAGTGTATCCTGGTTACATGAGGTGTGACACGTCACACTTCAGAAGTAAGACACGTCATACTTCGGGATAGTTGGTGCAAAGTACCAAGGTCGTCCAAAGCCAACCGTTGGTCGATGACATTGCATTTCTATAGGTGACTTATCGTTTGTATTAAACCCAAGCTTTATCTACCTATAAATATACTCAGATTACATTCTACCTTAATCAGGTCACTTCGCTCTCTTTTGAATAAGAAGGGACCAGTGAACTGCCGCTCACTGAGAGTTTGTATACTCTCGGAAGCTAACTTCCTCTAGCGCAAGGTGCTGTGTGACCCCGTCACCCTTGGTAGCACTAGTAGTCAATCCACGCCACCGCGGGTAGACTACCTTAACCTCTCCGAAATTCGTTGCCATGGACAGGAACGACTTCTTCTATATGAACGACTCTCAGTTCGAGTCGGTTCGGAAGATAACAGGCATCTTCGGATGTAGGCCCTGCAAAGCCTGGTGGTGTCACACCGGCCGAGCAGCTCGAGCGCGTCAATGCGTTCGACGCG
>NW_003303667.1:478463-503720 GCF_000142945.1 Phytophthora infestans T30-4 | reverse complement strand
CACGGGGATACGGGGGCCCCACGGCGGCTCTAGTGGGAAACCCAATCAGTGAACACATCAAGATGACTGTGTTCATGGACGGCCTTCGAGTGGGCCCCGCACGCACTCAGCTGTTCCGGGTGCAGCCAAACACCCTTAAAGAGGCGATTCAAGTGGCTCTTCAGGAAGCGTACAGCCACCGCCAGGCGCGTACGCCGGCCCCAGCGTGGCCTGGGAGTTCCATGTCGACTCCCGGTCGAACGAGCCCCAACGGACCTGGTCCCATGGAACTCGGGTCTGCCGAACAGCGTGACATCCGCTGCTTTGGCTGTGGGAAGATGGGCCACTTCAAGCGCGACTGTTCCGCGGAAAGCCTCCGCAGACGGTCTTTCCCCAAGCCCGTTCTCAAGGGCCGCTGGTAGAAGCCAGGACCCCGGGGACAGGGGAAAGCCGGAAACCAGTAGGGGCGGGCGCCCAACTGGGCAAGACCTAAGTCTTCGTGATGGGTGCGCGGGTGGCGCGTACCACGGGGACTTAGCCCCTGAGAGTCTTCGTCTTCTCGAATCGGCGAAGAGCAGCGGCGGGTTGCTCGGGGATACGATCATACCTTTAGAATCTGGATCGATTCTGGGGCGTCGAAGAATTTCGCACGCCGCCAGACAGTTGCTCGTAATAGCAACAAGTTGTCCGATGCTTTGAGAGAAAGCAAGGGCAACGGGACGGTGTCAGTGCGACTGGCCGACGGGAAGGTCGTCACTGTCCCCAACGTCCAAGTGGATCTGGCCGTCAAGTTTGAAGACTTTGACAGCCTCGAACAGCTTACTGTTCTATTGCGGATGCTTGAAAGTCGTCGACGTATATGACGACTCCGATGATGCTTTGATCGTGGCAGCGCCCAGAGAAGGCGCTGGTCAAGTGGGTAACTTAGGTCCACAAGCGGGTAACTTAGTTCCGCAGACAGCTGCAGCTGTCGTGAACGCTGAGAACAGCGTGTATAGAATGGGTGACAGAGTTCCACTCACGGTCGCCCAGACCTTAACTGAAGAGGAAGACGTCGGATACGCTTCCTGTGTGGGTAACAAAGCTCCACACGCGGTCGCCCATACCTTCACTGAAGAGGAAGACGTCGGATACGCTTCCTGTGTGGGTAACAGCGTGCCACACGCGGTCGCCCAGACCTTAACTGCAGAGGAAGGCGTCGAACACGTTTCTTGTCTGGGTACCACAGTACCACACGAGGCCACGAGTGCCTCGGATGTCGTAGCGCCGACATCCCTGGACGTTAGCAGCAAAGCTCCACGTCACGGTCGCCGTCGTCAACGACGCCGCCGCCGCCGCCTCAAGTCGGATCCGAACTTCATTCAGATCGACGTCGCTTCAAGCGACTCGGAGTCCAGGGCCCGGGCTCCTCTGACAAGGCCGGTGGAAGAGTGCTATCACATCTTCGATGACGAGACCGGCTTGCCCGTCAAGGCATCTGGTGTCCACTTGGAACCGTTGTTAGAGGTTGCAGAGATACTGAACCTCGAGGAAATGACGGCTAAGTCTTTCCTGACCAACCTCAAGGCTAAAGAGATTGCTGAGATGGTACTCATGAGACCTGATACCACTCGGGAGGAGCTGAACTCCTCACCTGTCTTGGACGAAAACGTTCTGGAGGGCGTAAACAGGCAGCGTCAGACACGCTTGGGCTCTGAGATACTTAAGAACCCCAATGATCCGGTGTATCCTTTGGTAACGGAGTATGCGGGCGTAGTGAACAAACATCCACCGACCCAACTCCCACTGGATCGAGGCGTACGGCATGAGATTGATCTCGTGCCCGGCACAAAGTATTGTGTCACGAGGCAATGGTCTCTCCCGCGCGAACAGTGCGAGGTCATTGATGTCTTCTTCGCCGCGAAAGCAAAGGCAGGCATGGTGCGGAAGTCGAAATCCCCGCACTCGACGCCGACTTTCTGCGTTCAAAAGTCGAGCGGAAAGTGGCGTTTGGTTCACGCTTATAACAAGCTGAACAACGCAACGGTGCCGGCCCAATCACCTATCCCACGAAATGATGTGTTGTTAAACAACATGGCCGGGAGCGTACTGTACAGTGCGCTGGATTTGGTAGACGGATACTACCAAATCCTGATGCGAGAGAGCGACATCCCGCTCACCGCGGTAAGCACTTCAAGCGGTATGCTTTGGTGGTGGATCGTCCTGCCGCAAGGCTTGTCTAACGCCCCGGCGACGTTCAATCGTCTGGTGACGTAATTGTTCCGCCCTTTGCGTACCCTCGTACAGACGTACTTCGACGACATATTCGTCCATAGCCTTGCCGAGCGAGGCAAGACGGCCATGGAGGTGCATCTAGGACACCTCCGTCGAGTGTTGGACGTAATGCGAGCGAACAAGCTCTACGCCAACATCGACAAGTGCGTTTTCGCGTCACCAGAGATTAAAGTTCTCGGTTGCTTCGTTAGCAACGTGGGCGTTCGGGCTGACTCAGACAAGGTCAAGGCCAAAGGAGCATGGTCGACGCCCCGGTCCCAAAAGGATCTTCAAAAGTGGTTGGGCTTGACCAACTACCTTCACAAGGACAGCGCAGGGTACGCAGGCTTCGCTAAGCTTTTGTCGGGCCTCCTTCAGAAGGACGTCAACTGGCGCTGGAAGCAAGAGCACCAGGATGCTTTTGACAGCTTCAAGGCCAGTCTCTAAGAGGCCTCTGTCCTGGCCCTGCCGGACGAGACTAAGCCGTTTAGCGTCGTCTGTGATGCCTCCGATTACGCCATCGGGTGTGCATTGCTACAGGCCGACACGGCTGGACACGAACGATTCATCGCGTTCCAGTCCAGGCAGCTCAAAGCCGCCGAGCGGAACTACCCTGTCCACGACAAGGAGCTCCTGGCAATGAAATATGCCCTTGTGAAGTTTCGTGTTCACCTTCTGGGCTCTAGGCCCCTTTGTGATCTACACAGACCACGCGTCCTTGAGGACGGCGACTAACTCGCCTCACCTCTCCCAACGGATGGCGATGTGGCTGTCCTTCTTGGCGGAATACAGCTTCCGCGTCGAATACAAGCCGAGCAAGATCAACGTGCATGCGGACGCTTTCTCTCGGCGTCCTGACTTTGAGTTGGCCCGCATCATGCGGGTGACAACGGATCTATATGATCGGATACGCATGGCGTATCGGGACGATGAGGCTGTCGCGCCTATCGTCAAGTTCCTTATGGCAGGAACGAGCGCGAAGTCCGACTGGCTTTCGTCGCGACAGCGCTCACGGCTCCACCGATATGAGTTGAAGGATGGACTTCTCTATTCCCGGGTGGAGCCTACGGATCCTCCACAGATGGTCGTGCCCAACGACGAGGATCTGAAGCTCGATATCCTCGCGGAGGCGCATGACGCGCCCTCCCGCGGCCACTTGGGCCGTCAGAAGACCTTTCTGTCGGTCTCTCAGTCCTACTGGTGGACCCACATGTACAAGTGGGTCGCCCGGTACGCTAAGACATGCGAAACATGTCAGCGGGTCAAATTCGCAGGGCACTCTTCGGCTCCACTACGGAGCCTGCCCGTACCGGCTGACTGTTGGAAGTCGATGAGTCTTGACTTCATCTTTGGGCTCTCGCCGACAGACACGGCAACACCGGAATTTTGGTGTTCGTGTGCCGGCTGAGCATGATGGTACATCTTGCTTCGGTTCCCGTCACTGTTACGGGCGAACAAACCGCAAGGTTGTTCGTTGATGGCGTGTTCCGCTATCACGGTCTCCCGGAGACGATTGTCACGGACCGAGACCCGCGATCACGGCTGCGTTTTGGTACATCTCTGCTCCGCAACGGCTCCTGATTGACTGCTCGAAGGCTGTCGCAATCTGAGAACCGAAACGGCGACAGCTTCATAAGTAGTCCGGGGCTTCTTGCCCGAACGGGGTACGGACGATGAATACATTCCGTACCCGCGCTCATCGTGAGCGCTAGAAGCCGCGTGCTTCAGGATGCCCCTTGGCCGCATGCGCTTGCTGACCAAGTGGGCAAACGGAGCACGAAGATCACGCTGGTCCAGGATGCGGGACAGCAGCTGATCTTCATGGAGTTCCCGTAACTCCGTGGGCGAGTACTTAAGAGAACCCACCCATGCCCAGAACATGTCCTCACAAGAACTCCACGTGGGACAGTTCTCGGACATAACCCATGGGTATCCCCAAAGAGGATAGAGACCACCCCGGGTCTCGGGCTTCTTACGACAAGTCGTGAAGTTCTTAAGAGGGATGCGATGTGGCGCGAGAAGCACACACCGAGCATCCTCCAAGTTGTCAGCCAACAACTGTTCTTTCTGAACAAGGCCACGAGAGGCGACGAGAAGCTCTAAGAAGAGGTCAGCCCCAGCGCTCTCCTCGGGAGGCCAATACTCTCTTGAGTTGATGGCAGCTCCCTGGCTGGCGGGCCACCACCGAACCCCCACGCACACGCTGGGCAGCTTGGAATTCCTCCTGCTGCTCGTCGAGGTCATTCGAGACCTCCCGGGGCTCAGAGATAGCATCCTCCTCCTCCTCTTCTTCCTCCTCTTCTTCCTCCTTCTCCTCCTCTTCATCCGAAGAGTCGAAGATACTGTGATAGGAGTGTTGAGTCTCCTCCTCCTCGCGGACTGGAGACTTAGAGGCTGTACGCTTCTTTGAGGGCTTGGCGCCTTCGGCTTTAAAGGCCTTAGCACGCGCAAGACCCTCGGCAAGCGAGAGACGTTTGCGAGGATTCTATTCCTTATCGCCACCGGCTTTGGGGGAGCCCTTAGCCTTGACAGCCGGACTCTCAGAGCGCACAGACGCTCTGGGACTGTGATCACCTTGATCACTAGCGAGCGACTGCACGCTGTGTCATCCTTGTGTTCACTGGGCACTGGGCTGTGCTCTCCCACAGAGTCCGCAGGAGCATCGTGCGTGCTCTCGCACTCGGCTTCGTCCTCACTGCCAGAGTTAATCTCACGTTCCACGAAGCGAGGGTTTGAACGATTGTCTAAGGCCGAGGGCGACGGACTGCGGCGCTTGCTTGCTCGCTTGCCCACAGCCGCGTCACCCGAGGAACCGATCGCCTCGGAGGCCACCTGAGTAGCCTCCTTGAGTGCCGAGCCTTTGCCGTGAGGCATAGTGCTCTTAGCTTTGCCCTTCCGGCCGCAGCCTTGGAGCGTGTCTTTAGCACCGCTCTTTGCTGTGCCACGAGGCATGGTAACGGCCAAATTGGAGATGAAGGGCTAGATTTATGCTTGATACTACTAATTGGTAAGTTTACTTGGTGTGAACGGCAAATGTGAAGCTGCTACCGACTTACTTGGAGTTGTATGAGATCTTTGCCTGAAGTAACTTCCGCGTCTTAAAGCAACAAAGCATGCAACTTTCGATTGCATGACAAATCATAGCACACATTCTAGCATCCAAATATGTAAATCTCTAAACATTTTGAAGTAGTTGTTTTCGGAAAAAACGTTGTGTGCAAAAAAACAAGAAAGTGAAACAAGACCAAAAATGCTAGGTTTTATAACAAGACTAAAAGTACTATGACAAGATCAAAAGTACGAAACAAGACCAAACATACAGTGGCGAGACTGATATTACTTGCACAACAGATAAGCGTGCTTAGACTTTACGACCCGGTTTTTTTGTCAAGGCGAATGTATCTGGCTAGCGTATCAATTGTGTGAACGCTCACGCTCGAATATGATGTGTTGTTAAACCAGTGCTTTGTGGTGCAGGCTGCAGCGAGGCTGCCGTAGCTTTAGCGTCAGAGGAAGACGCTCGACTTACTGAATCACTAATACTAAGCCTCTTATTCCCACAACCAGAGCTCAAAGTTAATACCTTAGCTTTTAGGCTTTAAAACCAGAAGTGATTTGTTTACTATTATTGCAGCCAAGCCGCCTCGGGGTAATGTATCTGTCTAACTATCTAACATAGTTAAATCTAATCAAATGCATAACGTGTGGCTTTCAGCCAACGTACTGAGAGACCTTGTTAACTCTCCAACTCATGTACTGAGCGTTTATTAGCTATCCGGGTACTTCTTTCCCCTGTGTGATCCACACCATGTAACACCGTTACACATGCTGCGTACGTAATAAACATTTACTTGTCTGGACCTTCTTCGGTTCGGTGCTCATAGCTGCCGTAGTAGTCGTTATTTCGGCCCGAATCTTCTCAACGGTTTGATTGGACACAGAGGCGGATGCAGATACACTCTCCATAAACGAGACAAAAGGCGAAGGAAACCCAAGATGCCGACCCGTTGTGGGATCTGAGTACTCATTTGAAATACAGAAATCACAGAATTTCTTGAGGTACGACGCGTAGCCATCCCTTGCCTCCTTCCTAATCATATGTGTGGCAGTAGCAATGCGCCTTGTATCAAGTCCTGGAGCGATGTCGCTTTCGCCGTCATTAGATTTAGGTTTCTGATACTCACCCAGCCAAATGGATTGTGAGTCGGAGTGTTCCTCATCCACCTAAAGGATTGTGGGGCCTAGAGCCGTTCGTTTAATTAAGTATGTTTAGCCTCGTCAAAGTACGTTTAGTCTTGTCGAAGAACGTTAAGTCTTGTCATTGTACTTACAGTCTTGTTGAAGTGTGTTTAGTCTTGTCATATTACTTACAGTCCTACCATAGTAAACTAGATGTCTTTCAGTCTAGAGTTGAAGTCAACCTAAATTGGGTCGGTCAAGCCTGACTGGTTTTTTTACTCCTTCTTACTATCAAAATCTAGACCAAACGTATCCCTAAAGAGGCGCTCGCTTGTCATCTGCTCTTCCTGCGCTTTCAACTTGGCCTCGTAAGCTTAGCTCTTCTCAATAAATCCAGCCTTGTAAACTGCCTTGAGCTCCACCAGTGTTGAGCAGTCGTTTGCTTCACCAAAGCTATTTATTTGCGCTCGGATCGGTTCTTGTAGCACGGTATTCTGGTCGCGTACCTTATGGCACACCTCCTTCCATGTGCTTACCTTTGCACAATATCTTGCCGTGTGGTAGTCCCAATATTTGAAGACATATCCGCTCTCCAAAAATCGTGTTCTCATCTGCCGTAATCATTTCCTCCTTGTATGCACTCATTGCCTTGCATGTCTCCTGGATATGTGCCGCGCCGACCCTGCACGCAGCTCTAACGGTACCAAATGGCGCTTGTCAGGGTACAATATCAGATAGGCGGTATCGAACCACAGCTTTGACAATAAGTCTACGTTCTCTTTTTATTGCACGGTACGTCCGTCAATAAAGAGTATAATAACTGCTGCTCAATACACATACCTTCGAAGAAATGAAGTCGAATAAGACCGTGTTACGACTTAGCACCTCTAGTGGGTGCTTCCATAGTTCTTTCGGCTCGGGTTTTAAGGGAAGAGGTTCTTCCTTCAGCTCACATAGCTTCTGTCGGAGCACTGGCTTCGATTAATACATTTTTAAATAATAACCAACATTCACACATCATTAATATATGGTACCTTCAAGTATCTTGAACAAATAGCTAGCGCGGCGGCTGCGCTGCTCTCCGACACGCTTGTCGCGGTGCTTATTCCACGACCTCGTCCGGATATCACTCCCAAGAGCCGTGCACTTTAATGCCCTTGCAGCTCTTCTTGTGCTTGAAGAAGCTCGTGCGAGATATTGCCTTCTCGCGCCGCTCGCACTGCTTGGTCGCGAGGCCGTAACACGCCTTCGATATGTTTGGAATTGTAATTGTAATTTAAGCTAAGCTTATGTTCATTAGATATTTGATTTTGGTTGGCTAAAATATTTTTGCATGAGGTAAAAGAAGTTGTAATATTTCGCCGCAAAAGGGTGAAACAAAATGCCACAATAGCACCTTTTGTCGGTCTTTCAAGATCCGCTAAAAAACGCTTCACAAGGAGCTTAATTGGCACGTTTTGCTGTGTATCCATGCTTCCTCACACCGCGATTTGTAACAAGAGCATTTGTATCGGCAGAGGGGAGGTGGACAGCGGTACTTTCATTCATGAATTCTAAGATTACTGTATATACTATTAATAAAAGCAATATCAATTTCCCCTGTCAGTGACAACTTTTCAAAAGACTCATCAAGATGACTGCATATTCGACCGTTAACGCAAGCTGGAGCTGTCGTGCAGATTTCCGAAACGTCGCCATGCCTAGAACCACGTTCTTGAAGGAAGAAGATAAGGTGTTAGTGCAGCTCGCTCGCACCTACACAGAGCACGGTAGCAAAGTAGTTTGAAGTAAAGGTCAAGAAGATGCGACGCTGGAAACGAAGTCCCGTGCAACTCGCTCAGCGAATTGAATGTTCTAAAGGGAGCATTTGACAGGAATCTGACAACAATTCCACACTCATCTTTCTTACTGCAGTTGAGGTCGTCGTGGTCGTCGTAGCTCGCTGGTGTTATCGATTTGGCAGCCGCTCCAGCATCCAAATCTCAAGAGAATGCATTGAGCAAAGCAGCAAGATCAGCTAGTACGAATATACAGCTAAAAATACTGTCACCGGTAGTTACACGAAACGCGTTGGAATCGTAGAAAGTGACACCAAATCAGCAAAATGAGGTCCATCATAGTAAAGTGAAGGGGGCGGTGGCGATAGAAGCAAATGAGCGTAGCGAAATGACAGATATTTTGGGATCCATACCTTTGGCCACGATTCAGGCTTTGAGCTGGCACAGAATTCGACGCAACAATTTGATTCTCGAGAGGCCTGTCTACTATATCCGATCAGCAGCTGACACGATTTTAACTATTTTCCATCGAGATAAGATCACTTATCCGGCGGCGGCACCAGCGTTGAATGCTAGGGAGCTTCTTCCAACTGCTTTAGGGTTATATGTCCAACGATATACGCACTGACAACATCGGAAGGAACGCTGCCGCTTAGCCAGACTGCGTTTACGGGTGGGGACGCCACTGGCTTCTCGACGTCAGATTTCAACGCGTTGTGATTACGAGCTGCTTGGACACGCGCTCGATACTGTAAGCTGCTGCTGCCATTATGCAGTGATATTATTTACTTCTCTGTCCCACCAACGTATATGGAATAACAATATGAGCTTGATAAAAGTCTAATTACCCTTATTCAAAAGCTTGGTGAGTGTGCTATTTTATTTTTTGTGCCTTCATAACCGTGAACAGCAAGTAAATAACGCCGTAAATGTGGAGTCACGTTAGGAGGAGGGAATGCTGTGAGTTTTATGAATTTATAATTTTATTAGCAAAATTTTACAAAACTTGCAGTAAATGCTCATTCCGATATGGCGATCCTATATACATTAGCGCAATCTCGATCGACGTGTGTAGCAATGTTACCGGCCAGGTATTTACTACGTGTTGAGGAAGCTCACAATAGGACGACCGAGTCTTAGGTTTAAGGAAAAATCAACTCTGACATTTATTTTAGGACCAAGGCCATAGTCCTGGATAAATACACGTCATAGACCAATTGGGTAATAATGGGTTTGGCTTTCCATATATCATCCAGCACAATGACATCATTTCAAGACACGCTTGTCGTATGCTGAGGCACCTACTTATGTGATGAAGGGGCCCATTACATTACGCCCCCTCTTAAAGTTGCACTTACACAACATGAGCATGGACAAAGAACATTAGGGAAGACACCTGGAACGACGGCGGAGATGACAGCGACGGCGGCGACAATGCTCGCGGCACCAAGACAATGGATCTCAGCTGATGGGCGGTCACGCTCCGTGACGAGTGTGCGCAGCGACCTCTAACCTCAAGCGACAGCGTAAGCGAACGCCAGAACCGGTGTCAATGCTGGTGAACATCGACGTGGTCCGGCGAGGCTCTATTAGGGCAACGTTTCAAACATCACGTGGTCACCCCCGCGACCTCGGCTAGCGTTTTCGACGGGTAGTCCGAGTGCGTAACGCCGCTTGCTCTCGCGTAGTACGCGAGAGTTCAATTTCAACCAAGAGCACGTCGGCAGGTGCGCGTTCAGCAGCCGTTTTTATCCGGCGAGGACGCATCACGCGGAGCCAAGGAAATCCGCTGACGACGTGGAACATCCACCACGACCATGACGGTGAATCCACGGGAAACACGATGACGTTACATCAGCCGCTTGGGCCTTTGAACACCAACAACACGTGAGGATTCGCTCTGTTGACGCAGCGATGGGTTGCGAAGAGGGCAGAGCATTGCAGGCTTGAAAAACACTCTCAGCGCTGCGAGCGACGGGAAGATGAGAGACAGGCTTTGGCGGTTGGAAGCTTACGACTTGCTCACGTCTCGTCGACTCACTTACTTAATCTTTTGCTCGGTTCACTCAGCGAGTGGTTTAGTGGCACATCGGCGAGCTGACACGCCGACGGTCACTGATTCGAGCCCAGAGTCGACTCCAAATATCTTCCTTAGTTACTACGGCGAGCATTTCTGTGCACACGCAGCGGCGATTCACCTTTTCCACTCACGCATTGGGACGTGCGTGGCTTCTCGTACTCGCTCACCGCAGTTGGGACGTCCTTCAACAAGCAAATGCGTGGCTCTGAGGTATATTCCGTCGAGGAGAGAGCCAACCAACGCACGCGATAGTGTCGTTCCTCGTTCCGCGGGACATGGCCCTGTCGCGACCCCTCGGATTGTTGCGAGAACCACGGCTCTGGCGAAGGTCATGGTCGACGGTTCGCTCGACGTTTTAACGCTGAGCGTCCGAAGAGTGAATTAAAGGAGCTGGACCATCTTGCTGGAAAGTTGCCGCGCCACGCGAGGACGAAGCAGCGTCCGGGGTCCGACCGGATGGTACTTCTTTAAAGGTCCGACGTAGAACGACGGATGTAGCCGTAGTGTCGAAGGAGGGTCGAGCGCTTAGGCGTCACCAATAACCTTGGTTACCGTAAACGTCCCAATAAGGCGTCGAGCGAGTTTGCTCGCTTCGAGGTTGGTAACCGCAGCGTTTCTGACCCCATCTGTTAGCAGGAGCACTCGCGCACCTGTCGTAAACGTGGCCGTGCGCTCGCGGCCAGGCTTGTCCGCGTTCTTCTTCGGCTTGCCCACAGCGTCCCGCAGTGCGTCTTGAGCGTAGTGGGTGTCCGCTTGGCGTTGTAGAACGAAGTCGGAGACGGTTCCGAAGTCCATTGTTCGCGACGCTCGCGGCGCGTAGCTAGCCGAAGCAAGTGCGCTCGAATCAGCTCCGGGGTTATTCAGCTTACGGTTAGTCATTTGGATAGGATTGTGAGGTGTACTGCTCGGGGTTGTTCGTAACGCGCATGTTGTCCTGGGTTCCGGTTGGGCTTTACGACGGCACGGTTGCTGCCGGAGATGGCGTTGAAGATGGCGATGCTGTAGATGTTCATAGGAACACAAAAACCAGGAAAGCCTTTCCAGTCAACGAGGCGACGTGGTCACTAACCGATACGGATTTCGTAGTGCCAAAAAGACATCTCCGTCACCTTACCGTACGTGCCAGTAGCGGATCTGGTATTCGTTCCGCTGTATACGAAATTAGATCTTACGGTGACGCTCGAAAACGATGCCGTGCTGCCAGTCGACGTCGCCGGCTTGGAGGTGCTTGAAGTCGAAGTCGAAGTCTGAGTAGCTGTTTACGTGCTGCTGGTTAATGGGGCCTTGTTGGTGCTATTGGACAATGCAGTCACTGCTCTGGACTTGTGGTCTCCACGGTCTTCCGGGGTCGCGGTGGTAGTGGTCTGAGCTATGCTGGCAGGGTATTCAGTCGATGCCAGCTGTGCAGTAAAGGATTTAGTGGTTGCGCTGGAGCTGGATTCGATGGGACAGAAGAAGAAGGTCAGCTGGGACAGCGGTGCGTCTTGGTATCGTCCGGCGGGTGCAGGTGAGCGTCGGCAGTTCACTCTCGCAGAGGAGGGTGGCGCAGGAGCTGGAGGGGGACTTGGTCGAACTTATGTCGGGTGCGATGTTCATGACCATATTGCAACAGGACTTGTCTGTGATCTCCTCACAGGCCTCGTTATACGATAAAATGCGTTACCGGGCGGGGTGACGCTGGCGTCATACCAGGCGTGTCGACTCAAGATGTGAAACTCAACGAGAGTGGCCTCGGCACATGTTTCGTCACGTGGCATACCGTTATAGGCGCTGGTCAGATCACAACGTGGCGCTGCCGGCCGCTATGGCCTCAGGCTTGCTGTTGCCATACAGCCCGACCCCTTAGTACATGGCTTGTGCTCGGTGGGGGTTGCGGATCGAACGGAGGCTGATGATGAACGTTGGCCGTATTTGCACGGATTGGCAATCTAGTCAGATAATTTAACCAATCAGAAAATGAGAGACCAATTCTAGCCTATTGAGAATCCGTATCAACAGGGGCTACTAGAGCACGTGGAGAATTAAATATGGTGGCAAGATCCACATCACCCTTTAGGTCCCTGGATATCAGCAAGCAGACCATCCATTTCTAGGCTGTAGATGACAGTTCTTGAAAATTTGTCCGCAGCCTCCTTTAACAATTAAACATTCAGAAAATGTACGATAAAAGCGTTTCGAGACCGCTTACCTACAGCCCCGAACGTTTTTTTGTGCCTCGGTGGGTGATAACACACACTGATAGGCGGCTGCGAAGCCGAAGGCTCCTGATGCTCGCCACGGCGGCATCCAAAGGCCTTCCACTAAGGTACTCCAGCTTGAAGCGGACAGCCACTAGCAGCCAACACTGACTTGTTACACCTACTTCACACTCAATCATAGAATTAGAAGAATTCTATAGCATTTTTGTCATTGGACGTACAGTACATATTAACTTCTTCATTCTCATATCCGTAAACCATTCTAAAAGACTGGAAAGATACACAATTAGTAAACAATTCTTCATCAAGCAAAGTGGTCATCTCAAACCCATACCATGATTCTAACAGAGGAAAGCGCTGTTTTACGCCTCTCTTGACCGTGTTTATCACCTTCTTTTTCGGCTTTGCTACTTGAGCCTTGATGATGTTGCCCTCTGCCTTAGCCCAGCACCACAGCGTTGTGCGGTGGACTCTGTACTTGGCGGCCAGCTCCTCGGTTACTTTTCCTGCAGCAGTAACATCGAGTAGAGCCTATATATAGAACATATTAGTATGTAATAGGAGAACGGTAGGGATTTAAGGCTTCTGTACCTGTCGGCGCTACTCGTTAGTGCACTGCGGCTTGCGCCGTATCGAAGAAAGCTAAGAAGTGGTGATTGAAATGGAAATGGTCGGGAAAGCCAAATTGGATGGCGTTATAAATTATTAGCTCTTAGCGCAATGTTAAAATATTTACGCCTTTTAATTTTGTCCTTCAATTTTGCTTGGGGTGATGATTTTACAACGTTGCATTTTTCCGTTGATTCCAACAAAGAGTGGGTTAGGGCGCGTATTGCACAATAAAAGGACGCAAGCTTGTTCGTACGAAATTAAATATTTTTATTGCTCCGTTTAAGAGAGAAATAATGTCTGCTTATCCCAAATTTGCATCAAAAAGCCAGAATGGAGCTGCAACAAGACGTCGTGGTAAGAAACGAAAAGCTAGCATGAAGCATGCTAGGTCGTGCTTCAGAAAAAAAAAACATTTCCTACAATTACTTTATTGCTGCTACGTATATTTTTATTTGCTGAGGTATATACTAATTTGTCATGTTATAATAATACCGAGCATTTAGGTTGGTTTGATGATCTTTTGGAATGGCCTGAATATTTTTCAGAGATATACTTATGCCACCTTCACTGTGTTCAATTTTCAATCAGTCAACCGATACGTGACTATAGCTCCGTCGATATGTCTAAGTGCGTAGTTACGGTGTAACAGCACTACACCATCGTTTCGCCAATCTACAATTGGATGTTTCTTACAGGTGGCCTTTCCATCAATTTACTATAAGTATGAAATCGTACTGCAAGTATAGTTACATTTATGACTTACTTTCATGATATCCTTGCGTTCTTTGATTGCGTCGGCTAGCGCGTGTCCTCTTATTGCTTCGACGAGCTTCACGTGGACACTGATCAGGTCGAAGCAAACCTGAGCGGAGTTGCATTAAGGCCAGAGGGAGAAGCTTGAAGAAACACTTGTGCAGAATAGCCGAGATGCGTCATGTGGTTGAGATATGTGGTCCGTATCGTTTTTTTTATATAGAATCACCACAGTAGTGTGACACTCTTCTGATAGAATGCAAGAAGATACCTGAAGCAGGATACAAAGATTTTTAGCAATTATGGTCAAATCGGGGTACCATTTGAAATGTGAAAACTGCATGTGATGGATGTGCAGCGTAATTAAGCTTACAAACACTTTTCCTATGAGAATATCGGTGTTTCGCGAGATTTCACTCTCTTAGAACATTACAGAACACTTCTTGTTCCAGAAATATATAGTTTTGCACTTAGAGGGTGTATAGTCTACCGATCAAGAGGAAGCTGCATAATTATGCTAATCCTCAAATACCGGTATGACTGCACACTCGTTAGCATCATGCTCAACAAATTGTAAACATTTGGTGGACTTGTGTTTTTAACGCGCGTTGACCTATTTTAGACCGACCCGTCTGTGATCTCTATCGGTCCCTTGCGTTTAATAGGGCTAATGTTTCGTTTCATGTTGCCTTCAGGCGTACAGTCGAGAGGCTGGTTCATTATAATTTCCTTCCCTGAGGCATGCAGGAAAAACGCTGCTGGAGACTAAAGGCTGGGTAGTGCTGAGGGAGATCGTTTTCTCGTAGATTTACGCGAGCAGGCCATCGTTTCGCTGCCACGTGGCCCACTTAAGAAAATTGTAAATTTTATTAACCTCTTGGTTCCCGGAAAGGTGCATTGAAAACGCTACAATATATGTCGTATAATATGACATAACTATGTCACTTGTGATTTGTATACAGTAGGCTTTCCACTTGCGGGAAGGTGTATCGAATTTGAGCAGGTTGTTTTAGCAATGCCGTAAATTATACACCTGTCCAATCACCAGATTGTACTCAATGTCCTAACTTCCTAAATCCTTCAACAGAGACGGTGAAAGATGGTACAAAGATCTGCCTTTAAATCCTATTTAATAGTAAAAGGTGATTTAAAAAGGTACATCTATTCAAAGCAGTAAGCATTATGATTTGGCATATGCTTACACTCATCAGCAAGTCTGCAGGCAGGATCAGTCCGGCTCGCTCTCATTCTTATTATCGACGTCTTCAGCAGTATCACGAAGGTGTAGCTCCCGGCACGCTCTCTTTCGTGCTCATCCTTCCCGACCTGGACGCCGCAAGACGACCCTCTTCCCCAAGGTACGTGTAATGGCTTGACCACTGTCGAAGCCGTCATGCCAAATATCGAAGCACGTTTTTGCTGTTTCCCTTGTACTGACGACGAATCTTGTTACACAGCCAGCATTTTGCTTCGTCGACGGAACAGCGCTCGGAGAAGAAATTCGTCGCAAAAGACTTCTTTTTCTGCCCATTCGTAGAGGGGCGCAGACCTTGCAAGACCTATGACGACGCCTCTGAACTCCGCTGACGATTACCCAGTCCTCGGACTGCTGCACCGTGTGCGTAATGCTGACAGGTGCACGCCTGCGAGTCTGACCAGTGAGTGGTGGCGTTACAGCCACACCGGCGAAGTCCCCAGCTTTAAGCTGAATGAGCTGGTTCTGGAGGACGCCAAACCACTCTCCGCGCGTCATCACCGGTGTTCCCTTCATAGTTGCCGCTTCTTTGTGCGAAATGTAAGAGTTCACCAATCCTAAATCAATAAAGCAACGAATAAGCTTTCTCAGTATTTTTTAACTTGGTTGACAGTTGTAAAGAGTAATTATGAAGGCGGAGTTGATCGTGCACATCAACTCCGCCCATCCAGCGCTGGTATTGTTCACAGCGGCTGGACTCGGTACTGTGATATGTCCAACCTGCTTCACTTTCCGGTGGATTGTCGAAGGTGTCATTATAGCGCCTGTACACATAAAGTGCACAGACTTGCGGTCCTACCAGTAAACCGCGATCATGCTAGGTACCACAACGGAACGAGAGAAGGTGAAGGACCCGCGAGGGATCCTAGCTGGCCGCGACTGTCGCTTCTCAACGATATTCTTATCCAAACCCAACCGGTTGATCATGACAGTGCCAATAACGTAGAAGCTCATACCGAGAAGCGCGATGGCAAGTAGGACGGACGAGTAGAACACGGTCGACAGCTACCGCATGCCACTAGAGTCGTGCGTACGTGCTTCAGATTTTGGATGGCCGCTTCAGCACCGGTCTTATGATCAACTGCGTTGTCAGCGCCGTCATTGACAACGCATTTTCCAGCGTAAACTTCGAATCTAAAAAGGCTACGACATACACAGTTATATTTAGAAAAACCCGTTATAAGCTACGACATAGATAAAGAAAGGTAAATGTACCTGTGACAATAAGCAGTTCTAGAGTCGCAGACTATGAACAGCTTGGACCCATAGCGGTGAGGCTTGTCCGGCATAAACATGCGGATTGTGCTCCGATTTGAAGTGGAACGCAGAACACCTTCATCAAAAGAAAATACGGCTGGGAGAGGCCACCCGGTAAGTAATCGCTGATGTATCTTGTCGCCAACAGGCCTGAGCCTCCATAGTTTGTCGCGCGTTCGCTCGGCCTCGTTGTCAACAAAGCGATGGTCACGCATGATGTTATGGCATCTATTGCGAGCCATGAAACGAATAAAGGTGCCTGCTGGAACCGCACCGTCACCGACCATAGACCAATGCGCTGCAAAGCGGCGCTTCTGCGGGCACAACATCCGTGCCACAAGAAGGTCAATAACGTGCAGAATCTTGTGTGTTTGGTAGCCAGACTTTGACTTCAAACGACGTCGTATTTGCTTCACTGTCTTGCGACGACCGCCCACTTGCTTGGCTTGAATAGCCTGAGCACGTCTGTCAACTAGCTGAAGGCCGTACCTATTGATCGCCGCGTTGATTTTGACCCTCATTGACTTGAGCATGAAGTGGAAAAATGCTTGAATAAGGGTGAGACTGAGGTCACATAGCTCGCGAACTAGATGAGCGTCTTCATAACTGAGCCCCGAGTACGCGGCCACGCCTTCTTCAAGCATCGACGACACAGGCGACCACTCCATGGCACGTAGCCGCTCCTCGCGCTGCTATATAGCCCGCTTGTCAAGCGCATTTTCACCAATCTATAGCGAAGCACCCAAAGCTTCGTCCATATACACAGCGTCGTCTTCGGACAAGACGTCATCATCTGCATCTTGTTCACCCCGCTGTTTAGGCTCTGCTATTTCGTCTTTATTATAGGCTTCTCCATCGCTCTCAGCTCTCGTTGGAGCTCATTTTCTCGTCCTCCGGGACGATGTTGATGTCCTTCTTCACATGAAGGCGTGGCCGCAAGACGCGGTCTGCAGTAGCTGGTACAAAGTCTTGCTCTGTCTCGCTCTCCACCCCAGACGCCTCCGACAGCATATGCAAGCTTGTAGCCGCATCTCGATGTGTTTCATCAGCATTAAAGGTCGCTCAGCTGCAAGCCTAATCTAAGTGTCATTATGTCGTAACTTACGACATAGTAAATTCGTTATGTCGTAAGCTACGACGTTGGGAACCAAGGGGTTAAGTGGGCCAAGTGGCATGTACCTTCCTTATAAAACGCCAATTTGCCTTGATCAATTTTACTCTTACGGTCTTATAGCAGATTTGACTTGCTCTTTTAATTGGATTTTTTGGATCGGATCAGACCTCTCTAATATCAAATTTTCCTCTTACACCCGCGCCACTAAAGCCGGAGCTCCCTGTGCGGTGTTACAGCGACACAATCCAGAACTTATAGTATTGGATTATGATAAATGCAAATTAATTCAGCTTGTCTGGTAAACACTAGTGGTTTGCTCTCAGCGTTAGCTGGTTACAAATGCTCTACCACTGTTCGATTCTAGAAAAAAGAATTTTGCTGAAATTTTATGAATATTTACTTAAGGAAAAACCGATGATAATAGTACGACAAATTTAATGTTTCTGTTTTCGTATTTGAGCAGTTTTGTGATTGCTAAGCGTCGAGAGCAAACAGCTTAACCCAATATGCAATACGGGCGTTTGTCAGATCAGGGCAAATAGAACAATCAACAGTTCGGCATAAAAAGTCTATATTCGCTTCAGACAAATTCATAAGAAATGTCGAGTGACCAGGCTGAAAGGGCTCAGAGAACGAAGACGTGGCACCGCTTAGAAACTTCTCGAGATTCAGGCAATAAGTGAATCCGCAAGCATATAAAATATTGGAAACCTCCAGCGCGATCGCAGCTAGTGGATCGATCCAGGACCAAAAAATGAAAATGACGGTGTTCCGTAAGTCCAATTGGGTCGCGTAGCTCAACATAAACGATACATTTTGCGGAAGCGCATGCACTAGCGTTCGACGCAGACTTATATTTCGAATTTCGCTCGTTTCTAAGAGCTCGCTGGGCACAGTTCGAATGGGGTTTCATGCTAGCGAGAGTGCTTGACATACACGTGAGAGTGAAGGTGGCACAGCTGTCAATAGACTGTTTTCAATGAAGATTGAGCACCGATAAGGCCATTTCGCGTCAAGATCGTCTGGCAGAGTTCTCAGGTTTGACTCAGTAAAGTACATCTGGAGAACGGTGCATGGGAATTTGTGCATGGAGCCCAAGTGACAGAAGCCCATCCGTCATGTTACTCCGAACTATGAAAATTGATTTCAATATCGGATAGTGAATACCCGAGCGTGCAGCGCTGGTGTCCCATTCAACGATGGTTGAATTATACACACATACTTCTCGAATGTTTCGGTACCGCTGAATATCTGTAGGCACCTCCATTACTGGGCAATGTGAAATTTGGAGTTTCACAACTGTGCCAGGATAAAAAATTTCCACTCTTTCAAACCCCCGTTTTTCTGTTTAAATATTTCAAGCTCATAGCAATAAAAGTTGACGACAAAACAAGATGGGAGCGCTCCGGCCATAGGATTTAATTTCGGATTACACTCAAGTAGTGGTGTTCGCAACGATGCATCGATATGCAGTGCTAGAACCAACATTGCCCACATAGCCAAGGCGAGCTGTACCATTTTTAGTAAACCATGTCGCCGGAATTCACTTGCAATTCGATTAAAGTTTGTCGGTGTGTTTATTCATTGTGGCCATTGTGGATTTTGGCAAGAGTACGTTGAGCGGAGAAACGTGGGCCAACCGAATCCAGATTGATGCTAGTTCCGTCGGCATTGTCTGATACATTACTTATACGACCGCCGGTACGTCGAAGAAGCTCCTTCATTTTTCATGTGGCTCCGAGTAGACCCAATGAGAAAATTACACGAAGGACCAGGTCTAACCATGACGCCACTAAAACCACCTGCACTTCATTCATCATCTTCGCGAACCATTATCCTCAACCAAAATAAGACCAAAACCGTTGGAGTCGATGTCGTACGGACCTAAGTAGCTCGAAACGATCCAAGCAGCCACACCCACAGTCGACATCATGTCAAGTGCGCAGTCACACACAACTAACGCGAATCGTCGATACGCTTCATCATCCTTGAGCCACCGAGAGTAAAAAACGACGGACGACCAGCATTTAACACGAGCAAACCGACATAAAAGTGGTTCAGGTGAGGATGCGAAAGATATCTGCTCATCCGTATGGCTTGCAACATCTGAAGGGCCGATTCAACAAACTCACGACTTATTAGAATCGTTTGGAAGTATTTACCGTTGACACTCAGTCCATGGCTCTTACGAGTGATAAATCTGCGGACTTTCTTCATGCGAAGCATCCAGTAAGTACACCGATTGATCTTACTTTTGTCTTCGTGAATGGTGCGTACCAAGCTAGACTCCGCTACGGTTGACTGTCTTCTACTGCTCCAAGACGTATTAGAACTAGCGCTAAATGCTAAGGTACGCTGTTTCGCAGACCCGAAAACCATTTCCACCAAGTAAAACCGTATCAGATATGATATGTATAGAGTTGTAGCCAATTAAAAGCAGGCTATATTAAACTTAGATTCAGTATGTAATACAGAAAGGAAGATGTAGTGCGGTCGTGGAACCTTCTAGATGGTTCCATCTGCCTGAACGGCGGGGGTGGCACTTCTTGTTTCGCGCGCCTTCCCCAAGCTAGCGATTTTAGAAATACTGGTAGCACTTGTTGGTCCCAGCAACCTGACCAAAAGGAGCCCATGCCAACAATCGCCTAGCTACGCGCCGAGATCGATCGACCGCACGAAAGTGCCGAAGTCCAAGTTCACGGGCAAGAGGGGGAAAGATGTCCACGAATGGCTGTTCAAGATCGAGAACGCCTGCCGCATCAACAACATTTCAATTGAGCACACGAGAGCGCGTCTTTCTGAAATCGCCGGATCGGCAACGGAAAAGCCGGCAGCCGGATGGTTCCCGCACTGGTCTTCGACAACTCGAGCGGAGGAGCACACGTGGGCAATTTTTCGTGAGCATGTGCTTCAACACTTCGAAGGTTCAATTACCAGTCTGTCCTGCGTGAGAAGCTTCAACGCCTCAAGCAGACAACAGACATCGAGACCTACAATGGCGAGTATTCAGTCTTGATCTTCAGAGTCGAAGGAATGAGCGTGTTTGACCTAGTACTGTACTACGTGCCGGGTCACACGACAAGTCGTTCAAGGGAAAGGCGTTTCATGGGCTTTTCAAGCCGAAGGCTAACTCGAAACGAGCCGAAGGTCGTATCTGTTTCCACTGCTAGAAACTTGGCTACATCAAGACCAACTGCTTCTTTCAAGAAGGAGCAAGAGAAGCAGGGAAACGGTTAGCCACGTCAGTGAATGAGAGCCCTGTCGTGGAGGAGAATATAGCCGGATTCATTAAATTTGAGAATGCTAGCCTTAACGTTTTGTGCGAAAACCCTCTCGTCTACAAGTGCATCCACTGTTCTCCGTTGAGGGAGAAATCATCGCTAGTGGCGCGACCATTTCGACCCAAATAATGCTGTTGCACTGTGGAGCAGCCACAATCTATGCGTCCAGACAGTGGGCCGAGAAACATCGACGCAAAGCCACGAGGTTCAATAATAAGAATATTCGTGTGAAACTTGGAGACAACCAGATTGTCGAGACGGAACTGGTAGTACCCCCCCCCCGAAATCATGGTGTCTGGGTTGGGCGAGGCGTACAAGTGTACTGCTGTCGTCTAAGCTATACCCGACGAGTTCGACGGCATCCCTGGCATCCCGTTCTTCGAGGATACGCAGTCGCAGATTGACTGGAGAGGTCGATGTATCGAAGGAACATAAGTGAAGATTCTGCATTGGAAGCAAGCAGAGGGGGGCAGTGGACCGATCGAGGGAGGCGGACCGGTGATTGCCTCCGGGCTTCGAGAATCTGTCGAGGCAAAAGGCCTATCAGCGAAAAGACCCAATTCCTGTCGAGGTGCCGCGCTGGAAACGGATGTGAAGTCCGCGGTTGAAACGGTTTGCGACACAACGCAGAAAGAGAGCCCAAGTGTTGTTTGCGAACAACCAGGAGACGAGTCAGTCGGTAAGAATTCGGCGGTGAAGGACAACTTGGAATTGTCGGAACGCGACGGTACTGTAAGAGAGTCTGGATATAGCATAGATCGGCGCCTGTGTTCAGGCCCGCCCATATAATAACGAGAAATCGCAACCAGATCGGCTGTGGTGCAGTACCCATCCAGGAGAGATCCAACGCCTCGAGCAGCATATTCGCGTATATTTGTTTCGTGTTTTTCTCGTTCAACGTTGAAAGTAGTGCTTTGATCTAGCTGTGGCGAGGATGCGAGTGTGAATACACACCTCTAATCTGCTGATCGCTGTACAAATCTGACTATGCGCTCACGTACATCGCTACAGTAGCCACGCCAATCTTTCGTTGTGAATTATCGAGACGAACTTCGCGATCTACAACCTCTTCACGTAAAAATAGATGTAGTTTTGATGCAGCGCGTAGTTTCACGAGATTTCTTGCGGTCGTACCATCCCTTGAGCTCGCGCTGTTTTGGCTCGTACGCTCGAACTGTATTTGCAGGGTGGGATTCACGACACCGGTCCAGAGTTGCGTGGGCACTCTCTTCGAGCTCGACCTGAAGAGCTGGTGGCTCCATAGCACCTCTACAACTAAATCCAGAATGGAACTATTGCCTCTGTACCAGAAATACATCTACCTGCAAAACTGTAGTAGATACTTCTGATGGCATTTGAAAGATTTTGAATATTCATGCTGAAACGTTTTTTTACTGAGGGACGCCGTCCTCCCTACTTAGAGCATGTGAGTAAGAGGACACCTAACCCTAAGAAGAAAACCATGCATTATAGAATCATTCCAATCTTTTCAGGTCGACTATTTTCCTATTATGGAGTTGGAGATGGTGCTCAGGTCATTATCAGCTGTGAAGCGAAGATGCGCTGCCAACCCCATTATCAGTGCTATTGAGTTTGAGGAGGATCGGTCCCTCGTGTGCGACGAAAGTGGCGGTGAAGATGAGGCTAATATCGCGGATGTCTTATTAGTACAGAAAACGTCAATTCTCAATTACTTCGAAGTACCATCGAATGATAGTTGCAAAAGTGACGCCGCAGGAAGTGATGAACAGGGAGTCAATGGAGGGGGGTAGAGCCTGACATTTAGCTGCAAACCGATTGCGCGCTCTAGAACCTCTCGTTATTTTAGGTATAGTGACCGGGGTTGAGATCACCACGTCTGCTAATATCCGCTGGAGACCGCCAACACGAATACGTTATGCTACTACTTCAGCTCCTCGAACCCATTTACATTCTGAATAGACTTAATCTACACCAAGGAAACCTCGAGACCGTGATACTGAATCCTACGCCAAGCAGTCGCTTTTGGAGAAGGAAAACGCATGTGATCTTTGCATTGTTGATTTTGGTAGCTTTCCGTGTGAATTAGCTACAATGGGCATGAAGATCACGCGCACGGATCTTATACTACCCAAACTGACTAGAGAATGGGCACCACGACCGGCTTGGAGAAAAATGTATGGTGCTCGGTATATTGAGCGACATTGAGAAAAAGGCTCCGGTACGTTTCGTCAAGGAGAGGAAAATAGCTCTTGCAAGCTTGGCTCTGCACGTACGTTGGAAATTCTAATTTTTAAACACTCCCAAAACTTTTAATCTGGCTGGAGAATCCAAATCTGCTCTGAAATATCGAAGTTAAGCGGAAAGAGGACGCGGAAAACGGCTTTACCGGATATAAAAGTGTTGCAGCTGCACCGGCTCAGCACGGTCAGGCGTGGCCATTGGAGCGGTTACTGAACCGTTCCACTATTGGCTGGAACTGCTTCTGGACCGCCATTGGGTTACCACACGTTGGAGCGCTATGATTGGATGAAGGCACATGGCATTTTTGATTACGCCACACTTACGAGAAGACAACTAGAGAACCTACAGTGAGATAGTGTCTAGAGAGACATGTTAGACAGTTTTGGTTAGCACTAGTCTACACACTTCGGTATTTGCCTCTTACTCAACAAGCCGCAAACCAATAGGTTAGCAACCGCAACTACGACTCTACCTGGAACACCGAGCCTGGAACGCCTGATCTGGAACGCCCAAGAATGACGACTACGAAGAGAGCTAAAGTCCTCCTAGGAAGTGGCAACTATTTGCACTGGGAGTACATCATGCGCATGACCTTGGCGAGGAAGGGGCTTCTGGCGCATGTTCATGTGGTCAGCCCGAGAGCGAGATAACCGAGGCGTGGCTTGTGAACGACGCTAAAGCTCTCGGCATTATTGCTCCAGGCGTGGAACGCCAGCACCAGACCAAGATTCGGAACGCCTCGCGTGCTATGGATGCTTGGGGAACGCTTCGAGAATTCTAGAACCGGACGACGCTGTACAATCGTGGGAAAACGTGGGGAACGCTTCGAGAATTCTAGAACCGGACGACGCTGTACAATCATCTGGACGCGTTCGGCGAGTTAATTACTCGGCTTCAGACGCTTGGAGAGCCAATGGACGAGGCACGGCAGCTCGTGATACTGCTTAGGAGTCCTCCGGACGAGTACGAGCATATCTCGGCCATCGTAGAGAACGCTAAAGACGTGACGCTTATCAAGGCTAAGGAGCAGTTGCTCAAGGAGTACGAACACCTCGAGAAGAAGGCGACTACCGCGGAGAAGACGATCCAAGCAAACGGGAACGCTAGGCGCTCCATGGGCGGCCGAGGTAACGGTCGAAAAAGGAATGTTCTAAGACGGAATGGCACGCTCCAAGGCAAGTGCTTCAACTATGACCAAGCGGACCACATGAAGCAAAGCTGTCCCGCTGGGAACGGTGGCAGCAAGGACTATCCAGAGTTTGCAGTGGGTCGGTAATGGCTGGCCGGGTGGCTAATCGACAGTGGTACGATGTCGCACATGACCCCGCTCATGAAGGACCTGATGGAGTACAAGGGTCTAAACACTGGTATCGACGTGACGATTGCAGACGGCAAGCAGTTGCGCGTCGAAGGAACGGGAACGGTTCAGCTGACGGGTCTGGACGGAAGACGCATTCGTATGGTCGATGTGCTGTACATTCCGGGGCTCTACAGACGGTTGCTGTCGGTGGAGAAGCTCGCGGAACGGGGTTTTGTGCTTTGAGTTCCAGCGTTCCTCATGTATAATACGGAACGCCTATCGTGCGATTGCCTCGGGCAAGAAAGCTGGCAAGGCGTTCCTGTTGGACTGTCAGCAAGAATAAGCACGGTTCGTGCAGTAAGCCGGGGCTGGGGGCGAGTAGGAGCTTTGGAACGCTCGCTTAGGACTCCCTAACAAAGAAGCACTGGTCAACACACAGCGTTCCACGACCGGTATCCCATCGGTGAAGAATGGGAACGGGTCTTTGTGCGGTGGATGCATCAAGGGGAAGAAAACGGTGACATCGTTCCCGTCGCGGTCGACGACGAAGACTACGCGTGTGTTGGAACTGGTTCACACAGACGTCGTGGGACCCATGAGAACGCCTTCGAAGGGTGGTGCCAAGTACGTGCTGACGTTTCTGGACGACTACGCGAGGCATGTCGTGGCGTATTTCATGAAAAACAAGAGCGAAGTAGTCACCAAATTGAAAGAGTTCAAGGCGCTCCACGAAAATCTATGGGGGAACGCCTGAAGTATTTGCGTTCCGACAATGGAACGGAGTTCGTTAATAAGACGGTCGCTGATATTTGCCAACGGAACGGCATCGTGCACCAACGTACCATTCTCATAACAACCCTCAGCAGATCGGAGCGGCGGAATGGCATGAGCCCGAACTATCATGGGTAGCATGGCTACGTTACAAGTTCACCGTCCGACAGAAGTGGCCGGGCGGGAAGCAAGCGAGTATCGGCGTTATGCCCGCCATCCACCGG
>NW_003303667.1:434733-476982 GCF_000142945.1 Phytophthora infestans T30-4 | reverse complement strand
GTTTAGGAACGGCTTCGTATACGTGTGCTTGTACGTGGACGACATGATCATTGCGGCGAAGACACGAGAGGAGAGCCGTGAAGTCAAGGACGCACTGAAGAACGCCTTCAAGATGAAGGATCTTGGCGAGGCCAAATTCATCCTGGGTATGGAGATCAACCACGACACGTCAGCTGGGACGCTTATGATCAAGCAGACCCGATACATCGACGACGGCGCGGAACGCTTCAATCAGCAGAGCGCTAAGGATGTGGAGAACCCGTGCGCATCAAACGTTAAGCTCGCGAAGGATATGTCGCCAACGACGGAAGTAGAACGCCTCAAGATGCAGTCGAAGCCGTACCGTTCCTTGGTCGGGTGTCTGATGTACATCACAACATGCACTCGGCCGGATATTGCGTACGTGGTCCCGTTTCCTCGAGGACCCTGGGCGACAACACTGGAAGGCGGCAATTCGAGTTCTTCGCTACTTGAAGACTACGCGTGAGCATGGTATTGTATACCAAGGCCGTACCGGGAACGCCTTGGCTTAAGCGTACACCGACGCGGACTGGGGATCCAACATCGACGACAGGCGTTCCGTATCCGGTGTCATGATTATGATCGGGAACGCCCCTGTAATGATCAAGTCGAAGTTTCAAAGGACGGTTGCACTCAGCTCGGCGGAAGCAGAGTACATGGCTTTGAGCCTGTGCACACAAGAGGTGCTGTGGACACCTACGATGCTCAAGGACATGGGTCATGAGCAAGTGGGAGCGACGCAGATATGGGAGGGCACCCATGGTGCTATTGCACTGGCAAGGAGTGCCGAATACCACGCAAGAACCAAGCACATCGACATCCGACACCACTTCACTCGTGAGAACGTGGAGCGTGGAACGGTCAAAGTCGACTATATCGACACGAAGTTCCAACTGGTCGACATGCTGACAAAGGCACTTAAGGCGAAGGCCCTGGCGTTCCTGCGCAATGCGACCGGCATAAAGAACAAGGCTTCCGTGTGGTAGCGGTGAGCGGGCGTGTTGCAGTTGCTCCGGCCCAACACAATTAGGCGTGACCGTTGGAGCGGTTACTGAACCGTTCCAACGGTCACGGCTAATCGTTTGTCTGAGTAAACAAAAGGAGTACTCAGACAAACATGGAAGAGGAAACTTAAGTATATTTGAGGTTGGGGACTTAGTGTTGCTAGACACGAGGAACCTACCTCTTGACACTGTCAGCTCTGTCGGCAGCAACAAGCTGAAGCACCGCTTCATCGGACCATTCGCATTCCTGGCCAGACATGGTGCGTCGTACACCATCGACCTGCCAAAGTCAATGACGACACACCCGACGTTCTATGTTGGACGTCTTAAGCGGTACTTTGACCCGCAGGGGGTTGCTGACTCGCAGACCCACCTTGGCCCAGCTCCTCAAAGTGAGGGCGAGCCACAGACGTCGACGAAGGCGTCGGATCAGACGCCCAACCCTCGGTCTGGACGGCAAAGCTGCGGTCAAGATCGTACGCTGGAGGGGCTCCGTACGAACTGATCCCGGAGCCGTACGCTGAGTACGCCGGGTACGCACCATACGCGTACGTCTGGGAGTGTGCCGCAGGCGGCTCCGGACGTGGCAACAGAGCCTCGACCCGTAGGATCATGCGAAAGGCCTCGTCCAGATCGGAAGAAGAGGCCCGGCGATCCACCCGCAGATGCAGGCTCGCAACCTCTCGCTCCAACAGGTCCAGGCGGTCCGCAAGACGAGCGAGCTCGTTCTGATTCCCGGCCTGGGCGGCAGCATCACCGCCAGTCCCAAGGCCAAGTGCAATCTCAAGCACGAGGACACGTTGACGGAGGCGGTCAACCTCAGGGCCCTGTGTCGGACCCGCCGCCGGAACACTCGGACGAGAATGGCAGTCGGGAGGCGCCGAGTACTCGTACTCGTACGAGGGCACCTCCGCACCTGCTTGACCGGAGTGGAGAAGTCTACTTCCACGTGGAGCGGATCCTCCAGGAGCAACGGCGTCGCGGTAAGCGACAGCTCCTCGTGAAGTGGAGGGGTTATGCCCACTCCGAGAACTCGTGGGGGTTGATTGAACGACTCCTGATTGACTGTCAGAAGGCTGTCGCAATCGGAGAACAGAAGCGGCGGCAGCTTCATTAGTAGTCCGGGGTTTTTTGCCCGAACGGGGTACGATGAATACACTTCGTACCCGCGCTCATCGTGAGCGCTGGAAGCCGCACGCCCTTGGTAGCATGCGCTTGCTGACCAAGTGGGCAAACCGAACACGAAGACCACGCTGGTCCAGATTGCAGGACATCAGCTGATCTTCATGGAGCTCCCGTAACTCCGTGGGTGAGTACTTGAGAGACGCTACCCACGCCCAGAACATGTCCTCACAAGACCTCCAGTTGGGACAGTTCTCGGGCATAACCCCGGGGTATCGCCAGAGGATAGAGACCACCTCGGATCTCGGGGCTTCTTACGACAAGTCGTAAAGTCCTTAAGGGGGGGGGTGCGGGTGTGGCGCGAGAAGCACACACCGAGCAGCCGCCAAGTTGTCAGCAAACAACGGTTCCTTCTGAACAAGGGCACTTTCGTAAATGCCCCTAGAAGTGTGGCCGCCCACAAGGCCACGAGGAGCGACGAGAAGCTTTAGGAAGAGGTCAGCCCCAGAGCTCTCCTCGGGAGGCCAATACCCTCTTGAGTTGATGGCAGCTCCCTGGCTGACGGGTGCCACCGCCGAACCCCCACGCACACGTTGGGCAGCTTGGAATTCTCCTACTGCTGATCGAGGTCATTCATGACCTCCCGGGGCTCAGAGATAGCATCCTCCTCCTCCTCTTCTTCCTCCTTCTCTTCCTCTTAATCCGAGGCGTCGAAGAGGCCCCGATAAGAGTGCCGAGTCTCCTTCTCCTCGCGGATAGGAGACTTAGAGGCTGTACGCTTCTTTGAGGGCTTGGAGCCTTCGGCTTCAGAGGCCTTAGCACGCGCAAGACCCTCGGCAATCGAGAGACGTTTGCGAGGATTTTCGTCCTCATCGCCACCAGCTTTGGGGGTGCCCTTAGCCTTGACGGCCGGACTCTCAGAGCGCACAGACGTCCTGGGACTGTGATCACCTTGATCACTATCGATCGACTGCACGCTGTCATCCTTGGGCTCACTGAACACTGGGCTGTTCCCTTCCGCAGAGCTTGCGGGAGCATCGTGCGTGCATTCGGACTCGGCTTCGTCCTCACTGCCAGCGTTGAACTCACGTTCTACGAACCGAGGGTTCGGACGATTGTCTGGAGAGGCCGAGGGCGTGGGCTTGCGGCGCCTGCTTGTTCGCTTGCCCACAGTCGCGTCCCCCGAGGAACCGATTGCCTCGGAGGCCACCTGAGTAGCCTCCTTAAGAGCCTAGTCTTTGCCGTGAGGCTTGTGCTCTTAACTTGCGCCTTCCTGGCAGTAGCCATGGAGCAAGTCTTCGCACCGCTCTTTGCAGTGCCACGAGGCATGGTAAACGGTCGAAGTGGAGACCTAGAAGAAGAGCGCACAGACTGCTGCTCGAGGCTCTAACTGTGAAGTGAGCCTCCGCCGCGCTCGCGCGGCCAAGTCGATGGTTTTCGACTTTGAGAATGAAAGTTTGTGACGAACACCTCTTGATTCTAATTGGTCGTGAAACCGAACCTAAGTGGGGGAGGATGTAACGGTGTACGTAGCCCTAAGTGTACCCTGGTTACATGAAGTGAGACACGTCATACTTCGGGATATTTGGTACAAAGTACCAAGGTCGTTCAAAGCCAACCATTGGTTGATGACGTTGCATCTCTATAGGTGACTTATAGTTTGTATTAAACCCAAGCTTTATCTACCTAGAAATATACTCAGTTTACATTCGACCTTAATTAGGTCACTTCGCTCTCTTTTGGCCTGTGAACTGCCGTTTACTGAGAGTTTGTATACTCTCGGAAGCTAACTTCCTTTAGCGCAAGGTGCTGTGTGACCCAGTCGCACAATGCATGTGTAGATGCAGCGATTGGGTTAGCTGCCGACTTACCGCTAATAATATTAGTGTGAGCTCTCACTTTTCAAAGATTGTGAACCGCCTAGATCAATTTCGGCGCATCATCTGTGCAATGCATTTACTCCCTTTGGTTTGCAAAGCTGGCGATTATGCTTCTTTTATATAAAGTTGGCTGGCAAACAAAAACAATATACGAGTAATAAGAAGCACAATCAATTTTATAATAGCGTAAGCTGTACTATGTTTTCATTCGAACATCGATCTATATAATTAATGTACAAATGCGTTCTGGATCGAAGGCCAGGGAAATGCTCGAGGGAGGCTTCGAGGCAGGAGAACCAACAAATTTTAAGGTTAGTGTAAGACGGATTTGTGCGCAAGGATATATTGAATACTCGAAATTTTTATCATTCCTAGCTGTTTTGCCAAAATACTACTCTCCAAATAATATTTGGATGATATGAATTTCTGCCAAGCTACTGAGTTTTTCTGCCAGTAATAAAAACAAGAATCTAAGATCCAAATCTCGGTACTTATTACTGATTTATGCAGTTTGCGCTTTCAAGAGATGGGATAGATAGTAATAGTAAGATCTTGACCCTGAGTATTTTTCGTTATAAGATCAAACTGAAAATGAACAGAATAGCAAGGTCGAAGTAATCAAACAATTTGCTCATTTTTGAACAACTGGCTTACTGCTCCTCTCATTGCCTCTCATTTCCTCGTTTCGATTTCGCTCACCACTTAACGTATGAGCTGCGAGATTGTTAGTGTTTGTCCCGCCATATTGCCGCCTTCTTGAGAAACTTCTTCATTTCCTTTTCCTTCTTGTAAGCTTCTTGGCCATGTCCCTCTAATCCCAAGTACTTGTACAGTTCTTTAGGATTCATTTTGCCCGCTTTGTACTTCACCCAGTCCCCTAACTCCTTAAATCATCTCTCTTCTTGGTTGTCGCCATCCCCAGCATTGCCATCTTCCGTGGGACGGGCCCTCAAGTACCGCAGACTGAGGTCTTGGTTTTGCTGTCCTCTTGGAGCAGGAGCCAAAACCCTCATCGCCGACTGTGTGGCCTCGGTGGCAGTGGTGGACAATGGTGGCAGGGCTGTGCCCGAGAATAGCTGCTGTTGCTATCAACCCGAGATAGATCAGACGCATTGACGAGGATTGTTGAGGCTTGACCTGTCGAAAGAAAAAAGGGAAGTGAGGAAGTGAATCAACGAAGCGATAATCTGAACACGATGCCAGCTAAGTTAAATAAGAGATCGCTTCTTTTATACTTCGAGGTGCTGTCCGTTTACAGCTCATTAAAGCTGTTTACGATACGAAAAGGATTACGTTACGTATCGTAACTTTGAGAAAGGCACCGATAAACTCCGCAGAAGCTCCGATCTTATGTTGAGGCACAGGTCATAGCGACCTGGTCTGTTTTTCAAAGACCAGCTGGTTTTTAAGGGCTACATGTATCTGCCAGCAAAGTTACGCGATACCAAACTGTACACTCTTTAGCACCTTGACACCCGAGCTGTCCGTCAGTGACTATAATAGCGTTTCTTGCAGTATCCTGCTGTTATTTCCAATTTGGCTTGCTCACTGAGCACCTCTCAGAAACTATTATAGGCCACTTCGTCATTTGCGGTTTACTTGGCAAGTTTGTAATATATGATTACAGACGCACTTACCAAGTAAACAGCAAACAGAAGGGACTAATCATTTTTAATACTTCTAATCAAATATCAAATGATGTTTTTAGGTTGATTGTACTATTTTGATTTTAAATATTTTTACAATTAGTAGCTCACATTATCTGAAGTTGATATGATATTTGAATATTTGTTTGAGATTTGATAATATCTCCGGTATAGAACCGGAGATAGTATGCATCCTTAAATGAGCGTCAGCGCTCCCCAAAGTCGATAAGGGCAAATACATACCTTTGCGTGGTGTTCGACACACATTTTTCTATTTGAATTAATGCCTTTTGGTCTGTATGTACTTCATTCTGAAGCACTACCAGGAAAAACTACTATTAATCGTATGAGCTAACCCATCTTCATAAAGGCATTTTATTTTAATAGAACAATTACGACAAATTCGCAAGATATTACAACATAATTTTTTCATTCGATGCAGCGTTATTGTAAATTTCGCACAAACTTGAATATTCTGAGCGGTAAAGCATACCTTTCCAAGCATCCACATACAAAAATCAAGTCTGCTTGGTTCTCCCACCGGTATAAGCATACCCTTTCAACAAGTATAAACTCACTTCTCTATTCGAAAACATACGGCCACATCAAATCAAAAATTAAAGCTCTAGACATAAAAAAAGTAAATTCCTCGTCTTTTAACGTCGTAAGATACGACATCATCAAAATTGTACGCCGAGTCTTACAACATACGAAGAAAAACAATTGAATTTGGCTCAAAAATGCTTCTGGTTTACTTTAATCAAGCCATTTCTGAAAAAAAAGGCACATCTATTTTGAGTGTCCGAAAATGGAGATAGCTTTTTTTAGCCAACATATATCGGGTATTAGACATATTGAAGACCACAATTGCTTAAAAGGGCTCTTAAATCGCGATTCGTACTTATGTTCGCTAACTTCTTATTGTTGGACGAGTCGTTGCTAAGAAAATGCAAATTATCTCTTTTAAGTGCGAATTTGAGATTTTCAGCAACGACGTTGAACGACCTGTGAGTTTCTTTTTATTTTATTTTACTGTATGCATCCTCAAATTCTAAAGGGTACCAAGTGCTGTCCAGTTCTTCACAGTGCACTGCAATCTTTAGGATATCCCAGTTGTCGACAGAGGCGTCTGAAAGTATGGATGTCTCTGTATGGCTCTGTGGAAATATCGAAAAATTGGTTTGCCGTTCTTCAAAAATACGTTTGATATCCACGCAGTAAGGTGTGCCTCCGGCGCTTATCGGAGGTGTGGTTGGAGAGGCAGTGACCAACGGATCAATCCACGACCAGAAGAAGGAAACATTGGTGCCACTCAGATTTATGTCGGTCATTGACGATGATAACTTGGAGACGTTTTCTGGTAGTTCTGATATCAACGTGCCTCCAAAGTTCAGATACGCGACTGATTCACTCTCAAAGAGCTCTTTAGGAATGGTTGAAATTAGGTTCAGTGACAACGATAGGTCAAACGGTGCAAGTCGGACTAGTGATTGTGGAACATCTAGAAACTGGCTGGCTTCGATGTAAATACTCGCGTACTGCGGCCACTTCAAGTCCAAGTCTTCAGGTAGAGAACGCAGATTGGTGACACAAAACTCGATGTCTTCTAGTGATTGAGGAAAGTCGTCAGCATGAAGACCGATGGGTATCTCACCATTCGTCATGTTTACGCGAACTAATAACAGTGTGGTTAGCATGGGATGAAATTCATGAGAGATAGCAGCCTCTTGATCCCAACTTGAAATTGTAGAATTGTAGATCTTGAACTCTCTCAAACCACAAAACTCAGTTAGTTTTTCTGGAAGCTCCAACGCCGGGCAATGGCGTACAACAACACGTACTACCGTTGTAGGATCGAATTCACTCCATTGAGTAGTAACTTCATCTCTAGTGCCGTTAAACCCAGAATCGTAGCAATTAAGCTCCAGTAAAGAGCAAAATGGCTGAGATGTAGTCCACGGTTTCACTTGCATCTTGCACTGGGGCAACTCAGGTATGGATCCAGCGTATAAATGAAGAATCATAACCACTAATCCCCAGAGAAAGAAACCAATCTCTGTAGCTTTTCCCACCCAAAAGTGTAGAGATTCCCGATCGACACTTTCGAAATTTTCCTTGATACTCGCCAGGCTAGCGTGAAAGGGGGCAACGACTGTAGCGCGATGGCGAGCGTGAGTTGCACGTCTAACGCGCTTCGTTGGTCTTGCACGGATGAGCTTCTTAATGTTGTTTAGGTTCCCCAGCATACTCAACGCAAATACAAATCGCATCGCTAAATCGCCCCACGAAGCCACTAAGACCATTTGAAACTCGCTCATTGCATGGACCCGCCAGTCGTCTTCATACCATTTCATAAGAGGAAATCCATAGGTTTTAAACTCGAAATCGGGGATGTACATAGCCACTAGTACAGTTGTGATCCCGACCGATGACACTAGATCTAGGACGCAGTCACAGATCAGGGCTAGTAGTCGTCTTTGTGTGGCATGGTTGCGGAAGAATGAGTGTACAAGTGCTGTGCTCCAGCAGTTGAGAACGAGTAAAGCTACATAGCCGCGGTTTAGCTCTCTGCGAGGTACGAGCAGACTCATACGATACGCTTGCTGGGTTTGCAACGCAGTCTCTACAATTTCTCGACACAGTAACACGAAGTCAAAATTTGGTCCATCAACTCCTAAAAATCCGTCTCGCGTGAATACTGCTCGGTAAGTCCAGAAGATACCGTCTTTTATAGGAGCAACAAGAGACCAGTCTTCCCCGAATCCGTCGACGTTGGCTGGAAATTTGATGACATTGTAGATTGCAAACACTACATCTTTTTTCCACCAAGACCATCCGATCATCCAAATAATGTACGTAGCATGAACAATTGCCATAGATAAATGTACTAATGCGATCATACGATGATATTCAGTACCCATCCCGATGTAAAGCAATGCTAGCCATGCATCCAAGCGAGTATCAGGTAGTTTCCAGTAGCCCCAGCCGGCGAACGCAAAATACACGAAGCACACGAAATGAAGAAATACGAAGCCAACCCAAGCAATTTTGAACACAGTGGGCGAGAACTTGTCGGATTTTAAGCGTGCGATACGCTCATGGACACGAATTTGAGCGAGTCCAGGAGCTCTCCCTGGAGCAACACGGTGTGGCATCTCAATACAAGAAGTCGATGGATTTATGCGGCGTTTTTAGATTCGGTATTTCTACAGCTATTCTAGTGTCTAGCGACCACAAATTCACAATAATTAGTAACTACCGGTATTTTATCGTGGTCGTACACATTTAGCGGCGTACCAAGCATCAATCTGTCTGGACGAAAAAAAGAGGTATTAACAATGATCGAATCAACGTTGGTCCTCAGTTTCGTGACAGGGATTTGTATCGTTGAAGCTGGTGTTATCATTTTCCCGGCGCATTCGACTACTGCCGCGTACAACACAAGCTTCATAGTTATATTGGCGATTTGTTTCGAAGTACCTTTCGCCCATTCTAAACTTAGCGGAGCTGATAAAAATACACGTACGATAACTGCATGCTATGGCAAGGGTCGCATTACAGCGCATTGCGATGCGCATCGAGGCAAAACGCGATGTAATGGCCGATCCAATGACAAAGCTCTCGGCATTGACACAGGTATTTGTTACGATGAACGCGAGTGGGTTCTCGCTCTGGTGGTTTATTATTCTCTTGGTGCATCTGACTACGTTTGCCTACAACATGGGCTTCGCATTGTTTTACTGTAATGTGGACGACTGGTATTTAATGTTTGCGCTCGCTCGCCATGGCGTCGGAATGCCATCGTCAGACTTTTGCACCATTTCTTACGTCCACATGGCGTTGGCAGGAGCTCACGGGTTTTACTTGGTGAATATGGTTCTCGGATCTGCGAAGCAACGTACCTTAGTATTTAGGCTCAGCTCTAATACGTCTCGGAACAGTAGAAGCCTGTCAAACGGAGCGGAGTCTAGCCTCATTCATGAAGAAAAAAGTGGAACCAATCGGTGTATTAACTGGGTGTTTCGCACCAAGAAAATCTGTAGATTTATCACTCGTAAGAGGCATGGACTGAGTGTCAACGGTAAATATTCATCCACGACCAAAAAAAGAAATACGCGTGTCCATGAGCTCTAATTGGGTAGCATAGCTCAGCAAAAACGATACGTTTTGCGGCAACTCGCGCAATAAAGTTCGACTCAAACTGGTGTATTGTATGATACCGATTTCGAAGAGTTCTCTGGGCACAGCTTGAATTGGGTTACCGTCCAATGAAAGCGTTTGAGGACGTAAACGCATGAGTGATGGTGGTACTGCTGTTAGCAAACTGTTCTCAATGTAGACCGCGCAACTAGGCCATTTGGAGTCGAGATCGTCCGGCAATGATCTCAGATTCGTCTCTACCAAGTATACCCCAAACACAGTATGCGGGAATTCCGGTGACTGAAGGCCAAGTGGTAAAACACCGTCCGTCATGTTGCTGCGAGCAATGGTAACCGATCCCCATTTCGGATGGTGAATACTGGAGAGTGCGGCGCTGGCGTTCCATTCAACAAGTGTTGTATTGTACACAAAAACCTCTCGAAGTTGACGGAATCGTTGAATGTGCGGTGGTACTTCCATTGCTGGGTAATGTAATATCTGAAGTTTTGCAACTGTACCGTGCTCGAATCGCCCCCACTCTTTGTTAACTTCATCTGTCAGTCCTGAGATCCCAAGCTGATAGCAGTCAAAGTTCACGACAAAACAGGATGGAAGCGCCCCCGCCATCGGATGAGCTTTAGGATTGCACTCAAGCAACGGTGGTCGCAGCGATGCATCAATATGCAATACTAGAACACCTATGCCCCATATCGCCAGCATGATTTGAACCACCTCAAACAGGCCACGACGCCGATACGCGCTCAAATTTCCAAATGATGACCTTCTTATGCCCTAACAATTTGGTTATTGTGAATTTTGCTGACTGTGTGTTCAGTGGTGAAAAGCGTACCAACCGAGTCCAGTTGATTGGTGTCATTATGGAGAGTTTCAGTTGCTATTCGACTGTGCCGCCGTTGAAGAAGGTCTTTCATTTTCCCAGTTCCTCCAAGTAGGCCAATCGAAAAAATTACGCGAATGACCACGATGTCACCAAGACAACTTGTGCTTCGTTCATCATCGTTGCAAACCACTCATCGTCCATCATTTGAACACCAAACCCATTCACGTTGACGTCGTATTGATTTATATACCTCGAAACCACCCAAGCAGCCACACCCACAGTTGACATCAAGTCGAGTGCGCAGTCACACACAACCAACGCGAACCGTCGATACGCTTCATCATCCTTGAACCATCGAGAGTAAATAATGACGGACGACCAGCAATTCACCACAAGCAAACCGACATAAAAGTGGTTTAGATGGGGATGCGAAAGGTACCTGCTCATCCGAATGGCTTGCATCGTCTGAAGAGCTGATTCGACCAACTCACGACAGATAAGAATGCTGAGATAGCATTGGAAGGCTCTACAACTGCAACTATTTATGCTGGTGGATCAACGTATTGTCTAGACCTTGAGAAGATCCTGAGTGGCAACACATCAGCATTTTCGGAGCGATTTCAGATCGGGCAGTCGACGCTCCTTATGAATGCTTCTGAGGGGAACTGGGACATCCTACGTCGAGCCGTTGACTGTACACCAATGACCGAGGTCACGACGTCTCGCCTTACCTATTGGGACCAATTATTTGCTCTTCCTAGACCACTAAGCTTTGTTGGCACTGCTTTACCTTGATTTTTTTTTTCGGATGAAAAGACTAACTAAAATTATTAGAAGCTGTACATGTACCAGAATACCCTGACATTGACAATTTCAGATTTGAAACTGTTTAAAATAGTGGTCATTTAAGCAAAATTGGGACTTGCTTGCCAAAGCTGTTGCCTGCTATTCAGTTTACATGTAGGAAATAAACTATTCTAACGCTAAGGCTATCTCCACTCAAGTTGCTATTTGAGCTTCTATTGCTAAATAGAGAAAATGTTACAATCTGCTATCTCCAGTCGGGGTTGCTATTGCTATAATAGAATAGCAGCTCGACTTTTCATGCTATTCGAGGCCCGAATAGCAACTGTGGTGCAAAAATAGAAACTGGCACAACAGAAAGATCGCGCAGCATCATGGGGAGAGGCAAGAGGTGGTGCGATCAGGAGGACGAGGCTCTGGCTCGTGCGTACAAGGCTGCCGATGAAAACTCCATCTAGGGGACTGATCAAAAGGCTACTGCTTTCTGGGAGAATGTATGCCAGCGTACAGCAACAGCTTTCGGCGGCGACTCTCGGACCTTGCAGGCCATCGAAAATCGCTGCAGCTTAACTTCTCATGACACGGCCAAGTTCGCTGGGTGTGTTTCTCGCGTGAAAGCTCGCAATGAATCGGGGAGGAATGACGACGATGGTGTCAATGATGCTGCTGCATTGTTCCAGGAAACTCATGGAAGTAGGTTCGAGTATTTGTCGTGCTGGATGATCTTGAAAAGCTGCCGCAAGTTTGCTGTGTTTGGCTTACCTGCTCGTCAAAAGCGTAGCCGTGACGCTGTGCCGGAGCCAGAGAAAGAGACTAGTGAGCGTCCCCAAGGACGGGATCAAGCCAAGAAAGCACGAGTTCAGGATTTAGCTTTAGAATCGACGTCATCGCTCCTACGCCAGCTACTCAGCCGTATCACGGAGAAACACGAGAGAGTGCTGGCAGAGATGACGCGTAAAAATGAGTTGCGTGATGAAGAGGTAGCTATTCGCCTTTTTGAGACCTCTTCTAGATCACAAGAAGCAACTCAATTCATGGATTTGTTACGGAAGAAAAAAATTCTACAGCTTGCTGAACAAGTACGCAGTCTTGAGACTGCGCAAATGTTGGCGTCTGCAGAACTTGTCGATGGTGGTTGCGCAGTTGGCCAAACTGACGAGGCTGAAGTTGAAGCAGAAAACCGCGATCATAATTCTGGTGGCGACGTGGCAGCAGACTCAGTGTTGACCTAGGGCCGATCTGGACCCGTGAAAGTTCCAGTAGTGCTCAACAAGCGCATTACGAAGCTCTGCATTATTGGCCTCGTTTGTAATTCGGCTTAACAGAGCTGCATATTGTCTTATATCTTCAGATTCTGTTGGAGGCTCTTCGTGATTATCTCCAAATGCGCGTACCATTTCAACTGGCCGTGAGATACTCGTGTTGACAATTGCTTTACCTTTGTGAAAAATGCGCATGTTATGTAGAATTAAACAGCAGAGCATTACATCTTCCATTTCATTCGGTTTCCACAAACGACACGGCCGATCCAAAATTCCAAACCGCTTTCGCAGCATTCCAAAAGCACATTCAATTTCCTTACGCACTGATTCCTGTACTTCTGCAAAGCAGCGTTCCCGCGGGTTGGATGGACTGGAGTACGCGGCTATCAATATATGCCATGGAGGGTTAATGCCGTCAACAAAGTAGTATGGTTGTGTACGAGTGACTGACTGCAATTGGTACTGCCCTTGCGAGATAACTCCACTCAGGATGTTTGCAATGAAAGGCGAACGATCTAAAACATTAATATCATTTGCCGAACCTGGCATTCCGAAGAAACTGTGCCAAATCTACCTGTCTGCTGTCGCAACAGCCTCCAAAACGACGGTGGGCTTCTTGTTTCTCCCCTGGTAGTAGCCTTTCCAGGCGTTTGGACATGCCGATCACTGCAAATGAAAGCAGTCTAGCGAGCCGAATAGACCAGGTAGGCCTCTGTTGGCGCTGAATTCTAGGATAGTTCGTGTGTCTTCATACAATGGCGGTCGAAGAAACTCACCACCGAAAACCTCGACGACTGCTTTGCAAAACTTCTTGAAGCATGGTGACATAAGTGACTCGCTGATACGGTAGTATGCGTCCTGGGCATCTGCCGAATTTCCTTCTGACAACATGTGAAGCGAAGCGGCAACCTTTTGCTTCACCGAAGCTCCCATTTGGCCGACAGCGTCTGGGTGCTGCTGGAAAAATCGATCGTGAGGTGATAGAGCCGTGCAGAGCCTGTAAAACACGGCTAAAGAGACACAATGCCGCCGTCGAAACTTCTTCTCATCGTACACGGGGTTTTCGCCAAGGTAGTCGCGCATGAGTGCAGCGTGTCCAGAGGCGATGTTACGGGCGCTGGTCTTGGGTCTTCCTTTTTGCGAGCCTTGCCGCTGTGAAGACTGTACTGAACACAGCCCTTGCTCAGCACTTACCAGCACACAGGCAGCGGCAAGAAAGTCGTCGTCGTTATCAAGGTAGGTAAACTTCTTCGTCGCTGCTCTCCATTGTGCTTTCCGTAGGTGAACAAGCAATCTGACGAGTGGAGTCGGCGAGGAGTCGCTATTGCTAAACGTTCAGTCGATAGCAACAGCCAATCACGAATGACCGATAGCAATCGGGATAGCAACCAGGAGTGGAGATAGCCTAAGGCTCAATAAATCAATTTTCAAACGTCGTCAGCCTTGCAACTCTTTTCTACATGTACATCGTCTACGAAAATGTTGAAACTAGTCATATTTTTTTGTTATTGCTGGATCTCACAGACAAAACAGCCAAGGGTGGTGCAAAAATGTTCTTTGATCGTTTTCTAAGTTTAAAAACTGGAAATAAAATGTTGCCGCAGTAACTAAAACTCCGCCTATTTTACCTACTGTCCAGTGTTTCTGGACCAGCAAGCACAGTGTCGCCTAAAGATAGACTGGTCGGTAAAATTACTATAACACGGCCTGGCAACGTTCGTCTTATACCTCCACCAGTCCCCGTCTGATAAGTTCCTTTCGCCGGCGAAATGTGCACGACCATGACGTCTCGAGAGGTTGTGGTAGTATCATTGTGGGAATTCACGTTATGGTGCTTTACGTACTTGGCATGGGGTAATGGATTCCACTCACGTCCTTTTTTGTTCAGCTAGGGGCTGATAATATTAGGATTTCACATCCACGCTTCTGTTCAGCCAACACCTCCACAATGCTTACTGCAAGTACGACCGTGGCTTGTATTCAGACCCACGTGCTTCTTTCTTTGTCTAGATTCCAACCGTCTTGGTATATCAGGACGTATCGATGAAGTGGGCATGAACTGGCAAGAATTCGACAGAGCTACTGTGATCATCATGTTAATTAAAAATTGTCCGTCACTGGATGTGCATAATGTTTTCACGGAGTTCCACCAGCTTATTAGTATTAAGATATATAATACGACAACAAGTGACTGGAAGGAATCAGCTGCCATTACGAACACGAACCAACCGGCCTTCCTTTCGCTTATGTTGGCTAGACTGAACATGACCAATGGTTTGTTGCCCGCTGGGCTTTAGTCTAACCACACCCCGGTTGGTTTGTATTATTTCGAGATGTACATTACGAATCTACGAGCTGATCTCGACTCGAAATGGAATTTAGGATCGGTCGTCTTTATTGAATACTATACAGTCAACTCGAAATGGTTCAAAATGTACTTCTACACATCTGGTCGTCGTGTCTATCCCTTACTGGAAATCCCATCAGCGCACTCCCGTTCGAGCTGTTTGGAATGGGGGAACTGGCGATTGGTTTTACGAACATCGTTGAAATGCCTCGAGATGAAGGACAACTATGGCACCAATATTTCGTTTTTCTGGACGTGGACAAAGGAACTTACACAACATCAGAGTGCGCGCAGGATGCCACGACCGATTATGGCTGGAGCCTCGGTGTATTGCAACGACATTGAGCGGATCTGCACACAGCCTTTCTGCAACGCCTTCTTCAGCTTATTCGTCTGAATTGGTGGACCCCAGCAAAGCCAGAGTTGGTGGTCCTATCTGGTCTGGGGTAGATTACAGTCCCGCGGTGAATGGAGTTAATGGTCCTCTGTTCCCTCTCGCTTCTGAAGACGAACGCAATGCACTTATTTAGTCACTTGATTTCAGTTTTTAACCCCTCCAGCCCGGAGAAATTTTAGTAGTTTTAAATTGCATATGCACCATAATTTGACTTCGTATTTGTATTCAAAGGTTTCGGGTAGGGTAGGGTAATATGTCAGAGTCGGGAATGACTGAGCATGGACAAGCCTAAACTGACGCTAAGCTGAATATTGGGCTCCAAAGTTCTCAAAACAATCCGCATAATGCAGCATAATTTGCCGTATCATAGAAGGACACTGTACAGACACGAGCCACGCACGCCGGTTTATACATTTCATAGAGTTCCAATTTTCGCAAATCTAAACTTGAAAACTTCCCATACAAACGTTCATATTCAAAGATGGGGTGTCGTCCCCATGAGCATGTGCAATCAATTGACGTGTACATTGACCTTTGGGCAATCAGTTGATGCGTGTTCAGCAGGCATAACCAAAAACAAGTAAGTCATCAGCTGGAAAGCCAGCCGGCGTCCCTGGATACATTGGTTGTGATATCGTGTGTTTAGACGTTTGCAAAGTACAATTTGGAGGCACTTAGATTGCATATATTCAGTTTTATATTCAGCTTACCGGTTATATATTCATCCTTCGTCGTTTATTTATGCTAGCCGGAGCAAGAGGTGTTAGCGGCTCGACAGGTGTTCCTGGTGTAGAAGGGGGACCAGTACCCACATTTACAGCACGTCGCACTCTGATACTTCTTCCGGTGTCAGCAGGAACCAGTTTGCCATTCCTCCATTCGCGATGCCAGATATCCAAGCAAGTCATCGCCACCCCACGGATCTGACGACGCGGCTTCATGCACAGGAATATAGGCCCTGACTCGCTGCATTCACTGCAAAAGAAGGACGTTGCCGTAGCGCGTTTATCACTGGCACGTAATATCGAGCAGACCTTGCAAGCTCGCTGTCGACGTTTCGGCTGTTTCCTCTTTTTTTGCCACTCATCGAGCTGTTTCGGGGTGTGTAGCTCTTCGCCTGCGTCAACGGACGTTGTAACTGAGGGCTCTCCACTTGAAACACGCTGGCTTCCAAAGGTGTTCCCTTCGTACATGTCTGATGGCCGGAGCTGGCAGAGCTGCAAGTGCAGCTTCTTCATATACTTCACGTGGCTCAAAGGACGCGAGGTCTGCTGCTTGTGATAGGCCTTATGCACAATGTAGCCATTCACGATCGCGAGGTCGATCAGCCCAAGCACCAGAGACTTATAATATTTTCGGAATCGTACTGCTCGCTGGATAGAGTACCGCTGCAAACGCAACTGATCATGCACGTCCACGCCCCCCATGAAGGTGTGATAATCTTTCACCACTCGCGGGCATGGGACTTCGACCGGATCCGCTCGATCTTGACGGACAATTCTATCCATCTCAAGGCTACCCCCTGTGCACAAAAAGTGAACCGGCCGCGAATCCCACCAGCTGATGGCCGTCATGTTTGGCGCCAGCTTGGACTTAGCAAATTTGAATGATCCCCGATCGATGGTATCAGGCCGAGTCTTCCTCTTCTCAATCACGTTCTTGCAATAGCCCAGCCGGTTTGTCATGATCGTCCCGACACAGTAAAACCCCATGAGTAGAAGTTGAATAGCCAACGCCACCGACGTGTAAAAGCGATCGACAACTACGAGTCGCATTTCTTGTTTCCAAGCACACGAACCAAACACAACAAGAAGATTCCGTACAACCGCAGCCGGTCCTGATTTCATATCGGCAGTGTGAGCTTCGCTGATATGCTGCTTCTTACCGCAGTATACCTCAAACCTATATAAATGCAGCATAAATTTCGTAACCCAATCAGCATTAGTCTGCATTATGCACCATTAGAAAAACTGGAGGCCAAAAAAAAACGTACCGAATGCAGTATGCTGTAACAGCACTGCACATCATGAAAAGCTTGGTGCCCCACTTGTGGGGCTTGGCTTTCATATAGACACGCATCTTATTGAAAGATGAACGACTCGGTAGCATTGCCTTGTCGAACGCCAAGTGCGACGGCGCCACATACCCCCTCTGGAACGTCCTCTGGAGCACTTCCAGCACTTTACGAATCTTCCAAGCTCTGTCGGTTTTTGCTCGTGCATCGCTGTTAGGATTGAGGTGCAAGCTGCGCGAAATCTCCATAAAGCGATCCCTTCGTAACACGAATCCAAAGGCACCACGTGAAATAGCCCCTTCTTCAGTTGTTTTCCAGTGATGGGCAAGCTTTTCGCGGTTCGGAGAGATTGTCCGTGCAATCAGTAGTCCAATAAAGCGGCATAGCTCGTGGGGTTGTATTGGCTTTGATCCTTCCAGTTTAGTCCGGATATCACGTTTGGTCTTCTTTGGAAGGTCCGGATTGAGCCGCTGCTTGCTGCGGTATCGCTTGTACCGTTCATCCACACGTAGGGGGGTCATTTCACGCCCATAGTCGTTGGAGCACACAGCAATGTGCTGCCATAGTGCCACGGGCATAAAGAAGAAGAACAATGCCAGAGGAGATTCTGCATTGCGCAAAGCTTCGGCTGTGGGTCCAGAGTATCCTTGCCGTAACCCCGGGTAACTCTGTGTGTTGTCCACAGGTTCATATGGGCCCATTAGGTACTCACGCGTATCCGGCTCCTCAACATCTTCCCAGCCAGCCGCAGCCATATCACGCAGAGCTTCATTCTTCAAATTACCAGAGAGAACTTGATCCTCACCACCAAAGCGATCCAAAAAGCTCTCCGCGAAAAGCACTTCTGCAGCAATATCATTCTCCGTAGGATCTACTCCCTCGTCTTCAACAGGCGCACTGATGTCTATGCAGTCCTCAAAACTGTCCTCTCCATCGTCCAAGTCGTCTTTTTCCGCATCATCACCAGAGTCCATTACACTGAAGTCGGCAGCCTCTTCTCCATCGCAAACGTCATTGAGAATATCATCATTCTCATCCAGCAAGTCGTTGTTCAGTGCATTCTGACTGCTATCTCCTCCTTCAGTGTCATCTATACATAATTGTATAATACATTACAAGTCAGCTATGCAGTATTATATGCAACACAAAATGCAGCAGAAGATGCATTATATGATGCAGTATTATATGCAACACAAGATGCAGCTTACCCGGCTCGTATTAACTTCCATCGTCAGCGGAGTCAGCGGAGGCGTGATCGGTTGGTACTGCTTCCTCAGATCCAGATTGCTCGTTCATCGATTCTGGGCTGCCATTGCCGACGTGTGGTGTTGTTGCTATCAACGCAGTTCGCGGTGGAGGTGTCACTGCCATGGGGCTCTCCGTAGTGGCTAGCGCACGTCGTGCTGAGCGCGATGGAGGCCGACAACGACTTGGTGTAGCTGGTGCATCAACAGTGGTTTCAGGCGCGGCGACGATCACTGGAGGGCTGGCGGGAGATGGGTCAGTGCGTGCTGTAGCGATATGGTTTTCCACCGTGCCTTCACTCAGGGCGCCATACGTTTCTCGGACAACCTGGGCAGCTCGTGCTATCTCAGCATCGCCAGGGTTCGTTGGGCGTGGAGTTCGCGAGCGGGTTCGGAGCACTACACAGATACACAGCATATTAGTCCGCAGTCGCCATCCACATTCTGCAATAATTCGTACTGTTGGCATAATACTCGAGCACCGCGTTCTCTCCCAGAAAGTAGTCAACGCCTTCTGCTCCATCGGCGCTACTGCCAGGTCGGTAACGGCCGTCCAGACTACGGCTTGGCGGGCGTTTGCTCGTCCATCCTTGCGACTTCAATTCACGCCACACCGAACGAAGGAAAGGTCACGCGACCTTACGTCGCAGTTAAAGACCATTTTTTTGGGGGCTTCGCCATCTTGATTCTGCTCTCGCTTGTGCTCTCGGCGCGCAAATTCTCGAATGAGGGAGAAGTTCGTTTGTCGGCGTGTGGCTGACAACCTTTCCCTGTCTAATCCGATAAAACAATGTCAAATCAGTTTCTCAAAATTAGAAAAAATTAGAGGACCATCTCTTGCAGGTACTATGGTCAGGTGTAGGTATTGAAACAGAAAAAGAGCCACTCACGCCACTCCGATTATCTTAAAGTTTGTATTGGACCTGGCAAGGGAAAATGCGCTCAATACAATTTTCAAGTCAAAATTGCTCTTATGTAGCATAATGCAGTTTATCAAAAATGCCTAAACAGCATTATGCAGCACGTCGGGATGGAGGGGTTAGAGCATCCTCACTCGAGCGTGTCATTGCTAATCAAGAAAATATTTTTCCGTAACGAATGCTAAAAATAGCTCACACCATCCCAGTGGGTGCTCTATTGCTACCTAAATTTATAAATTTCAAGCAGGTGGGCTATTCCAAATATGAATAGAGCGCGGGATCTATTGCAACAGCCGCATTCGGCAACGGACTACCAGAGCACAAATCCACCATTCTACAATGGGACGCGGGCGCAAATGGGAGACGCAGCAAGATGAAGCGCTAGTTCGCGCCTATTTAGACCTCTCTCAAAACGCCATTCAAGGTGCAGAGCAGAAGGCAGCGTCCTTCTAGGATTCAATTTTCAATCGATTTAATAGCGCAACAAAGCCGAAGAAGGAGGAAGTTCGTACTGCGTAAGCGCTTCGCAATCGATGGTCTAGTATTTCTCACGACGTGGCCAAATTTGTGGGGTGGTATAGTGTTATTAAGGCCCACAATGAGCCAGGCAAGAGTGCGGATGACGTAATGAAAGACACCCGAATACTATTCAGAGAGCAACAAGGATCCGAGTTTTCTTTCGAGAGTTGTTGGTTGATTCTGCAGAAATGCCCGAAGTTCATGGATGGGATTAGAACCCGTGGGTCTGGATCTAACGCTGGTGTGGCTGGTGAAGTAGAGAAGGAGAGGCCAAAAGGACGAAAGAAAGCTAAGACTGATCTAGCCGCGGAAATCGAGGATTTTAAAATACTGAAGCAACTCGTGGATGACAATAAAGAGCGAAACTCTGTACTCTTTGAGCAAATGAAGCGCAAGAACGACTTGATTGAGGAGCAGCTTACAATGGACCTGTTTAAGACAGACCCGAATTCTGAAGAATCCAAAACCCTTTTCAGTTTCATGCGCAAGAAGCGTCTAGCTTCTATCATGAATGGAGAGGCAGCTCGAGAACTAGGAACATCGATCAATGGTCGAGATAGAGACGTGCAAGACAAACGTCAAAACTCACCTGCTCCAGGTGCCGATGTAGCTATACCTGTCAATGGTACGGTTGGAAATGATGCTGGTTCGATCAAGGATGTAGTAGCTCGTCCCGCCATTTAAGACGATCTATGAGCACGATCATTGAATTGCTTTAATCTTAACAAACAAATTACCACAAAAACAATCTTCGAGTCTTCGCCATTCTCAAAGTTAAAAAAATAAAAGTAGCAAAGCATATCCATTAATAATCTGAGCTGTGTTAATGTGTACCATTCCAACTCCAGAAATGTCTGCAAAGTACCTCTCGCATGACCAAGGATGCACTGTTGTCGGGAAGAACTTTAAAGCGCTTGCATATATCCATAATTGAACCCGCCAAACATTCATCGGCTGATGCAGACACGTGTACGGGTTCGAGGGGTTGATGCTCTGCGGCTGTATTCAAAGTTTCTGTACCGTACTGATCAGGAAGTAGTCAGGCACGTTTTCTCCTCGCAGCTCGATCACCATGTTATGTAGAATGCCGCAGCAGTAAATAACGTACTTCATTTGATCCTCGTACCACAAGCGAGACGGTACGGCAAGGACACCAAAACGGGACTTTAATATTCAAAATGCACATTCAACATCTTTTCTGATAGCCATGTGGGCTTTTGTAAAAGCCTTCTTGCTTCTTTCTTCAGACTCCGTATACGCCGATATGAATGTACTCCATGCCGGGTAAATACCGTCCACAAAATAGTATGGTGTTTCGTAGTCTACACCATCAATTTCATAGTGGACACACGGCTGAGTATCATTCAGAAAACTATGCAGTAAAGGAGAACGGTCCAGAATGTTTAAGTCGTTGTTTGATCCCGGAATACCGAAAAAGCATGCCATATCCATCGATCTGCAGTGGCAATGGCTTCAAGAACGAAAGTAGGAGCTCCTTTTCCACGATAGTGTCCGTGCCAAGCTGTCGGACAATTCTTCCATCGCCAGTGAGTGCAGTCCAGAGATCCCAGCAAACCCGGCATGCCACGACTCCCATTAAAGCGCAGGATCTTCCTAACGTCATCTGCTGTTGGCCCCCGCAGGTACACTTTACCATATATGTATACCACAGTCTTACAGAAAGCATGAAAGCTCTTCATCACAGTAGTCTCTACTATTCGACAATATTCGCCCTGTCCATCAGCAGAGATGCCGCTTACTAACATGCGTAGAGCTGCAGTCATTTTCTGCTGTGGAGATGCCCCCATCTTGCCAACAGCATCAGGTTTCCTTGCAAAATAAGAATTCGCTTCCGTAATCTCGACCAATAGCCGCCGAAAGAGTACTAAAGGGAGCCCGTAGCGTCGCTGGAACAGGGTTTCGTCGTAGACCGGATTAGGACCGAGGTAGTCCCGCATTATTGATTCGTGACCGAGTAGAATGCTCCGTTCACGTGTTTTCATCCTTCCGGGGACTGAGCCCCGGCGTGGCCGGCCTCTTCATCTTTTAGAACGGCGACGTATAATCAGACTTAGAGTGATCTCGGCGTCAAAGCCATCAAGAACATCGATGATGTTGTCATCGTCGTCGTGGCGTAGCAGCGCTTGAAGTTCCATCTATGCTGGATAGCGACCAGGCGAGTGGTCATAGGCAGAAGTATTTGTATTTCTATTTTTGAGTAGCCAATCAAAATAGATTTAAACTCGTGATTAGAAATAGGTTTGCCAATGCGACTGGAGATATTCCAGACCAAGCTCTCTATTTTTAACTCTAGATACTCTAACTAAATTATCTTATTTTTAGTAAACATGATAAATCACAGTTTTAGAACGAAAACGATGGACGTGCTGCTCAACATTGAGCAGCAACTTGCGCGCGTGATAGACGCAATAGCTGTCCCCGGAACTACTCATGCGTCGCAAGTGCCATCGCCAAGTACTATGACTCCTGTGCTTATCCACATTGAGCAGCTACTGGACAAAATCCGCTCTGCAACTCGCGCCATCGTCGCTGAAGCCTCGCAGCAAAGAACAGAAGACTTGACAGCCACAAAAGCCGCAGAATTCGACGATTTCCGTATTAAATTGGAGACTGAAGATATAGTGGACTACGAATCTGAAACGGAGACGGAGGATGAAGCTCCTGTCGAGCAGGAGAAAGAGAAAGGAGACGAACACAAACGCGTGAGTGGACTAATAGGAGTGAAGCGATCGAGAGAGAATGAGGAGGAAAAAGAACAAGAACCGGCTCTAAAGCGCCAGGAACGGGCTTCGACTTCCAAATCGAATACTGAGAATCGTCTTGGTGATAATCTCGCTAGGCTTCTCCAACAAGCCAGGAAGTGTTTGGAGCTAAGTGAAGAAGCTGCACTTCAGACAGTGTGGAAGGCAATTACTAAGCTCATGCATCTGAGCTCGTTGTCCTTGAACGGAATGGTTAGTTTGATACAAGACGGAGGTGCTATTAGTGAAGCAATTGCAGTTGGGTTTTTCGGGATGCAGTACTGCTACTACCCTCTATCATCGAACGTCATCAGAAGAAGAGAAAAGTAAGTCAGAGCTGGATCGCGGGCATCTCAAAAAGTATTGCTGAGGTAGTTGCACATGCGAAAGATAATTCGGATGTGCCGGCATGTCTTGCTGACCCACAATTAGAGGCTACGTCTCAAAACCTGACTGAAATTCGGGATTCCTCGGGACCAGATTTACTACGCAAAATGGGAAACCTTATCTACCATTTGACTCGTAAGGACGTGTTGGAACCAGATCGAATGGAAAAACCTCTTGGGAAATTAGCCAGTATCTTTCGTAAGGACATGCAAACGTGCAAGAAGAAGAAGACTCCACGGACAGACGAAGACTGGGGTCGATTCTATAGAATCGCCGAGATTTTGGCGGAATGGATACGACTGGCTGAACGCGCTAGTGAACCACCGGAGCTACGGCCACATTTACGTCGCTTCGACCGCCAGATTAAAGGCTTTGTAAAAAAGAATCCTGGACGAATACCTCCTACACTGTTGGAGTACGTGAGATTGAGGGTTTGCTATAATTGCAGGTGGTAACGCTGATGTGTTTTTCTGTTTGCTTTTGTGAAACAGAGGTTCTGTTATCTTGGTAGGGTTTGCTACTCCGACAAATGTAAATAAGGAAGAAGAGGTTGGTTCGAGGTAGACTAAACGCCAAGCAAGGTAGAGGTCAGAGAACTTCTTCAGTATTTTTCGACCAGCAAGCATATCATTGACGTACGGGTCCATGTCACTAGGACATTGTTACCGAGAAGATACTCTAGTAACTTACAATGTATTTTGAACCAAAAAAATAGCAACTATTTTAAATTTTTTTTAATCCAGTCCTATTTCAATAGCTTCTTTTGTTATTCTTTGTTTAGACGATCTATAAATATAAAATATTTATAAAAATATAGATATATTGGGAGGAGGGTAGAAGTTTCTCCTTTGTAAAATGACCACCTCGCGGATCTCTAAATTGCTGAGGTGTAAGACTGTTCATGCCGAGTCAAAGACAGACGCCTTCTAAGTGACGCGTCACGAAAGGCCATCGCTGCGAGAACTCAAGACGGCGCTTCTCCGTCAGTTACGGTGCAAGTGTACCGTAGGTAATCTTCATTCTGGGTACAGAGTTCAGAAACGCAAACAAACTTTTTGAATGATTTTTTTTCGGAAGTTCCGTGTCTGTAGAAATGAAGATGCCGTAAAAGAAAGGGTTCCGATCTGCAACTGCTTGAAGAACGTGGCCAGTCGTCTTTGTCTCTTCTCTCTCTCTTCCGTCCCTGTCGATCGGAGGCTCTTTGGATGGTGAAGATCACATCATTCCGCAATTCGCTTCCTCCAGCACCAACCAAGATTTCGTGATCAGCAGCAATGCGTCTCCCCAGTCTTCGTTGCTTGGCGAGTGCGTTACTGGTCTTCAACTCCATTGTCGATGCCCAAACGTACGATGCCATTGTCGTGGGTAGTGGCCCTGGCGGTCTCGTAGCTGCCGAGTATTTGTCACGAGACTCAAGTGTCTCCGTGTTGATCCTCGAAGCCGGGCCCAGATCTTTGGCTGCTACTGGTGGAACGGACTCCCCGGACTACGCTCAAGGCCGAGGTCTCACGAAATTCGACATCCCCGGTGAATACGACAGTGTCATTTACAACGGAGCCAACGAACAGTACCGTGTCGAGTGGATCAGTGACGCCTACATGTGGCTCGGTAAGCTCGTGGGTGGATGCTCCTCCATCAACGCAGCGCTCTACTTCCGACCCCCCGACTCGTACATCACCAACACGCAGTGGCCGTTCTCAGCAGCTCAAATGGTCTCCAAGATGAACGAGAACGAGCAAATTCATGGCCACACGGACAGACCGTCAAGTGACGGTATCTGGTACACTCAAGAAGGGTATTCCATCGTATCCAGAGCTCTACTAGCAAGGGGGTACGCTGAACGCACCATCAACGACGCTGCAGCACGCAATAGCAAGAGCAAGACGTTCGGTCATGCTCCATTCACCTTTAAGAACGGCAAACGAGACACCCCCGCCAATGCCTTCTGGGGACGAATGAGCAGTAGGAGCAACGTGAGGCTACTCACTGGAGCCAAGGTCGACTACATCTTACGAGCTTCTGGGGGTAAGGCTACGGGTGTCGTCTACAACGGCGGAACTCAAGCTCTACTGTCGTCTCGAGGTACTGTACTTATGGCTGCGGGTGCGTTGAGTACGACCAAAGTATTGATTCAAAGCGGCATCGGCCCGAGCTCGCAGCTTAATGTGCTTAATGGCCGCAATGGGTTCCCTGGCGTCTCTCAAGCTGCAGGATGGGTCACGAACGCCAACGTCGGGCGGAATCTGTTCGACACCAACGTGGTGTTTGCCTCATTCTCACACCCTCAGATGAGCTCCTTCCTGTACAAGAACAAACCCAGTTGGGCGATCAATCAGTACATGAACCAAGGCTTCACTGGACCCTGGAGTAGTCCCGGACCAACCCTTATCAGCTACGAGAACTACGACGTTCAAGGACGCACGTACGAGTTCCAGTCGACTGCACTTACGAATGGCTTTGGAGAGTTCTACGGTCGTAGTAATGCATTCACTCTAGCACTATACATTAACAATCCGGAGTCCAGAGCAGCTTCGGGGTTCGATGGGAACACCAACTGGAGGGCGTTCAACGAAGGTACGCCCTACTACGGTACGAGTCGCGATCTGGCCGCGTTGCAGTCATATGCACAACGTACAGTTAGTGCCATGGTAGCTCAAGGAGCCACGTTCCTTTCGGCTGGTTCGGACGATATATCGGTAGCAAACTGGGTTGCAGCCAACCGGGGATTAATCACACACCACTTCGGTGGTAGCTGCTACGCATCCAGCAACTCAGGCGACACTAGGCGATGCGCTGACGAGAGACTACGTGTCCTTGGTATGAGCAACGTGTTCGTAGCTGATGCTAGTGCCATGCGCGACGGTACCGTCAACCCGTACGGCTTCATCATGTACATTGGTCGAGAGGCTGCCGATCAAGCCAAGACTTTTATTACTGCGAACACCGGTACCGGCGGCACCTGCTCAACAGCAGAGAATAATGTCGATTACATCGGCAATGATCTGACGAGTAGAACGAGTTCGACTGCCAGTGGGTGCTGCTCTATATGCTCTACTACTAGTGGCTGTAACGCGTACTCGTGGACCAATTACAACGGCGGTACGTGCTGGCTAAAGAGCGCGAGGGGCACGACACAGAGTAAGAGTGGTGTTATATCTGCTACGTTGAATGGTGGCCCTACGTCGAGCTGTACGACGATCGAAGAAAACGTCGACTATACCGGTAATGACGTCGGCAATGCACTGAGTGGCTCAGCCGAAGGTTGTTGCGCGATCTGCCGGGCTCGAAATGATTGCAAGGCGTACACTTGGACGGATCACAATACCGGTACCTGCTGGCTCAAGAGTGGGAAGGGAGCCTTTACGACGAAGACTGGAGCGAGGTCAGCTCGAGTCAGCTCGACGTCACCTACGTGCACGTTGGTGAATAACGTCGACTACAATGGCAACGACATCGGCAACTCGCCCAGCGCTGCGGCGACTGGATGTTGCGATATTTGCCGTGGAAGAACGGGGTGCAGGGTGTTCACTTGGTCGAACTATAACGGAGGCACCTGCTGGCTAAAATCACAGCAAGGACCCGGAACGACGGTCGCGGGTGCCGTATCTGGAACCATCTAAGCTCATGTTCATTTCTGCACTAACTCAACAAAGAAGTTTTAACGTCTTAACTATGATTTGAGTATTACACTGTTCGATTTCGCAGTTGACTGAGTGAAGCACAACGTTTCGATTTTCGTCGGATGTATCCATCCGCATTATTGAGTATTCTTGTAATGGGGGTACGCTAAAACTTGTGGCATTACCGTTTGTGATTGCTTGTAGCTCTGTGCAGTATGTTGACCCACCCATTAGTAGAGGACGCGGCATTCCCAACTTGCTCTCCCCTAGCGGATACCAAAAGAATGATGTTTGTGGCGGTGATGTAGATAAATGATAGCATCGGCGATACGTTCGTCTCGTCGATAAGTGTGCTTCCAATACCAAGGTAAAACATGTCAGGAGCTTCGAATATCTCCGGTAGCTCTGTAATAGGGCTACCCGTCACCAGGCAATGGAAAAAATAAATTGATCTATCCGCCGGATATGTATTGCAATTAAAAGGAGAGATTGCATGAGGGCTAGATATTGTAATACCCAATTGGAGGGAAACCTGCAGTACCCAACTGCTGCACTGATCTTCATAAATGGTTGCTATTATCCTCGCTTATCAGCATGCGGCTATCTGATAGCCTTGGCTACACTGCATTTGTCGTCCTTCATCGCGGCGCAGTTTGGGCTTTGACAGGGCTATCTGTAGTAGGATGGCGAGGGTTAACAGGCGTAAGGACTGTTTTAGCGGATTGGAGAATGAAGTAGAAGCGTGGTCCGGAGTAGATGCCGCGAGATGATTTGCCACAACTACTCTGCCAACGCTACACCTGCTATAATACATTTAGGCGGAAGACGTTATAAAAATATCGAAAGTTACATGCACGTTGAAGTGAAGTATTGCTATATTAAAAACATGGTCCATGCGGATTGCAATACTTAATTGCACTAACTGCAATGTAAACTGCAATAGGGAATAACAAAAATCGATTCAAATTTCCTTTCTTGCCCGTCACTGACAGATAATACGGATCTATGTACAGTAGATTTATTATGTGAGTTGGCTGTGTACTCGATATAAATCATTGCAATTATCCAAATGGGGTCTAAATGCTTTCGTAAATTTAAAACATCATAGCGCACAGTTTATCAGAGAAGTCAGGATCCTATTGACCTGAAAAGAGGACGCCGTCCATCATGTTAGCGTTGTATCCAATGGTTACTATTAATAAATACACTGCAAAGATGATAATCCACCACCCAACGCTAAAGCTTCAATGTCCCAGCCCGACAAACTACGAGGAGGATGTCGATGGCTTCACCTTTCTAGCTATGACGCAGCGCTCCACTTCGCTCAAGCTCGTGGACGTTCCGTACCTCGACAGCTACTACAGTAGTATTTGTGAAGTAAACGACCAACGTGAACTAAAGTTCGGATGTCAAGAGTCCAAGAGTGGACCGAAAATGTATTGAGTATCAAAATTGTGGCACCTACCCAAAACTTTGTTATCTAAGAACCTTACTTCGCCGATGCTTTCTCTTTCGTCGATCGGTATTGTTGTTGAGATATACGCAACTTCATCCCAGCATTCCTAAAAAGCACAAAGAACACAGTTAAAAATAAAAAATATTCAGAAATTGAAAAAGCGTATCTACAGTACCTCAGCAAAATGATTGGAACTCGGTCGGGAAACTCCTTGTTAAACTTCTTGGCCACACGAAGCATTCCCTTGAGTTGCCTAGGCGGTGATGCCGTCATCTTTGTGCACCCGATCCACTTTGCCAGAGCTTCTGCCACTTTCTGAAACACTTCCCAACGCTCTTCAGACCTCGGAGGCAAGTCGATCTTTTGGTAATTTTTGTACTTGTTCATTTCCTGCTGAAAGTCGACAATTAACTTTTTCATCGGGCCTTCGATACGCTCCGCCGTCACTGCGCCCTTTTGTCGTTGAATAGTATGCACATACTTTTCCATTTTGGTCAGCTGGTCTTCCAAGTGGTTCTCGGCGTATTTCTTGAGTTTGAGACGGGTAGATCCCAAGACGGCGTCAGACAACGCTGCTGGGATCCCCGTGAGGGTATCAGCCAACTCTAGTACTTTACCTAGTTTACTAACCAGGTGGACCACGCACATAACGTTATCACGGTTATTCCCAGCACGACCTCCTTCTGCGAAGATTGTAGCCATTTTCCCGGCTGTGTCACGGAACAGACACGCGCTAGCTTCATCGATTGGAATTTTACTCTCCATTAACTGGAAAAGGTTCTCCGTCACCTTACGGCACGGTACGATGGCAGCTTGAGCCTTTCTATATTTTTGACCACGATCCAGAGCGGCGGAAGCATCCCCCGTCTTCAGCACGAAGTGTTGGAGGTTTGCCGCTACTTCCTCGGGCGTCGGAGGCGGCTTACGAGTCTGCTTAGCGTCTTCTTGCTCGGTATTCGCGTGTGCGGCTTCATCTTCTGTCTCCGTCTCTACATCCATGAGATCGATCGTCTCAGTTGTAGCTTGTGGAGCTTCTGCAGACGCAGCAACATGCTTGTGGCGAGTTTGTGTCACAATTGTGGCGACCAGAGTCTGTAACTCGACCTCTAGGCTCTCAATTTCCGCTGCCAGTGTGTGGGAGCGCTCCACTGCTTCTTGGGGGGATGGTGAGGAGGTATCATGAGAAACAACTTCGAGGTGGCGCTGGGCCGCTTCGATAGCAACCGATAGCTGCTCTCGGACAGCTTGAAGCGTGGCCAACGACATTATTCAGGAATGGTACAGCATTTTGTCACTCACAAATCACTAATTTGACTGAAAGTACCATGGATGATGCTAAAATACGCCCATTTCAAGCAGATCCTAAAATTTTGCTGTTGAGTTTAGGTGCTAGCGGATGCGCCCGAATAAAAGCCCCCTATCGAATAGTGTCCCGTGGAATGCTATTAAAATACATGCCTGCACTATTAAATACAAGTCCTTAACCCCAACAATTTTTACCCATAAAATGAGGATCAATTTTGTTTTTCATTTTTTCTATCAGAGCATTTTTTATCCTTAACCCATCTCGTTTAGGATAAAAAAAAGAGTGTTGGTCGGTTCAAGACACCAGCGCAACTCGTCGGCTCACCCCCCGCGCCGCGCTTGAAGCCATGTCAGACAGCGAGTCATCCGTAGACGATGTCTGCTGGTCAGACACTGACTCTGACGACGAAGACGCAACCACAGGAGCCTGGAGGTACATTGATTGCAGCCACGGTCAAGTACTGTTGGACGACGTGGAAACACTCCTGCTGGAGAAGGCGCGAGTGGAAGAGCACCAGGTTGTTAAGCGACTTCTACAGCGAATGTTTGGTACTACGCAGCACAACGCAACAAGCATCAGTATATCGCGGATTCTGTTCACGTGACCGTTCTTTCAAAGTTACAGCAGTTTGTGAACGCGCGCTTGGATGAAGCTGTGCCAGTCACCGTTGACGAGTTCTTCGCGTTTATGGAAGTGGAGCTCTGGCTAAGCTTCTATCATGTGACCCCGTCGTTCTTTTTCGACAACGCGAATAGAAAGCAGTATCCATCAGCTACGTCCTGCATGGCGTTTGACAGATATCGCTCTATTCTGGCAGCGTTGAACACAGCATGCAAACCGGAAACTGATGACTTGAATCAATGGGCAGCTCCATTTAGCCCGGATCGTGATACGACGTATGCCGCTGAGCTCATTAGGCGACTGTGTGCCGATATTGGTTTTGTTCATGGTACGAATATTGCATCTCGAGACGACGATCTGATACGACTACGCTCTGCGAGCGTTGATGATGTTGGGCTAGCTCATATCCGCAATCCAAAAAAGGGGTAATGTAATTCATAAGCGCTTTGAATTGTTATTGGTGCTCATGAGAAATATGCACGAGTAGATATGCCCCCGTCCAACATGGCGTAGTTTCGCTGGCTACAGGTATTTTTCTTGGAGGTCATGTAGCAGCACGAGGGAAGTCTACTGTGGATATTGTGCGTATCCTTCAGCGCTCTTTGTGTGGAGCGTCGACAGAGAGTCAAATTCGTTTGCCGGGAATTATTCACGCTCTGGATAGAGGCTACCAGTCGGAGGCAGTCAATCAACAAATAACTGACGTTGGTGGCAGCATTATTGGTACACACAAGCGCTCTGAAGAGATCCCCGTTTACCTTTGAAAAACCTCCAAGTCAGTACTAACAAGCACTAAGTGAGAAGGGTGAACGAGCAGCTTACTGGGTAAGCAAGCGGCTTCCTATCAACCCGGGCACATTACATGTGCATGCTCCTTGCACTCGCGTATCGTTCCGGTCTCGGCAAAGTGGTCTTGTGTTTCACAACAGCGTCTAATGCTGGCCCTGAATATTGGACCTACGTGACTCGTCCTACTCCGCGCTGTAATCGTCAAGATAACACTTTGTTTTCTGCCTTTGAAGACAACGTGCAGCTGCTTACGACGACACAGAGGACGCCAGATTGGTTTTTACTGCGCAAGTTTCGGATAACGGGATCCGTTGCTGCGAAGATTTTCGAGGTGTCATTTCTCGGTATAGTGATGGTTCTGTTACAGATGACGCAATGATTGATCCTGTCAGTGATCCAGACGTGCAAACGATCATTCTTTTGCTTTCGCTGCAACAATCAAGTCAACAATCGCGTGCAACTTTGGTGGAGCAGCCATTTCCAAGGGATGAACTCACAAAAAAGAAGTGCGCAGAACTGAAGAGCTTGTGTCGCGACGCCCTGCTTCCAGTTTCCGGAAGGAAATCGCATTTAATAGATCGTCTGCTTGGCGCTTCCCCTGCTGATGAGCCTGAAAATGACGGATCGATTGAACATGCGAGGTTCATCATTGATCAGACGCTGTTGTCAGCTTGGTTTATGGCGCCATTTCCAACTCAAGATACGAAGATTGGTTCTTCCAACGAAGCCAATATCGCTGAGTACGTCACATTTTTTCTTGACATGCACTCCCCGTATCATGTTGAGGGGCTAAAAGCGTACAGACTGCTGTGCAGGTACGGCAAGCAGCATTTTCTAGCAAGCTTGACTAAATTCTAACAGATACACGCAGGAGAGGTATGCCAGTAGCTGCGTTCTCCCCAGATAATGTGGCTTCGGTTCTGAATATTCAACGTGGACGATGTCATGCCATCATGGAATACAAAACCCGAACAATAGCACGCACAGTGCTAAGCGAACAAGCACTAGCGGCTTCGTGGGGAGGTTTTACGACAGTAGATGTGAGCGCTATGGGCTTTGGTGGAAGACTATGCGATGTGGCTCCAGAGGCAAGTCATCGTCTGCAACTTCTGCACGACATATCCTGCTGTGGTGTACAAGACGAATTTCTTGTGTACGCCTCTTCGACGACAATCGTTCGTGTTGTACTCGTTGTAGTCGAGCCTCGAGTCGCTTGGACGTATCAAGCCGCTTTAGAAGCGATTCAAAAGGGGTATTCTACTTGGATTTATGGTGAAAATGGCACCGTTCCCCAGTTTAATTCTGCTCAGCTAGGACACTGCATCGACCAGGCAACACTAGAGTAAACCCTGATGCTTTGGAAGGCACTGGTCAAGTTGATCAACGACAGAGGCCATCCACTGCCTCCCGCAAAGCACATCATACCGACACTCATTGCACTTTGGAATCGAGTCAAAGGTGGCATCGATGTGTATTCGCGTTATTTAAAAAACGTAAAGTCGAAGCACTATCGGTTGTCTCCAACCGCAACCGTAGGGCTTCGTATGCTGATGTCGTTGGTGTACAACGCTCACCAGACCTACAGGTGTGTAATACATCAGTATGAATTTTGTGTTCTGGCTAACGTGTTTCTACACCTTTGCCAGGCCAAGATGGTGCTAAACCGGATTTTTTTAAAAAAGTGAAAACAAAAATTTGATTACGAAAAAGTAGCACTAAAAAGGAAATTCAAAGTGGCGAAAACGCAGAGCAAAGTGGTCCCCTCAGGCTGAGCTGCAGCTAGGTGCCGTACTGCATGTCTTCCATGCGCTCCGCGGCAGCAACGGGAATGCTGGCAATGCAGTGTCAACCTGTTAGCAAGGTGCGTGTCGATATATTCCGATGCGGCGTCTCGCCGCGCGTTCCCAGTTTCTCCATCCGAGCAGCCGCAACCGTCCCGCGAGGATGCTCCACAACCAGCCCTTTACGGGGCAAGGCAAGGTCGGCCTTGATCTTGGCCTTAAAAGCACTAATACACCCTGTAGCACCAGTTCAAAAGTCGGTTAGTATGCCATTTAAAAAAATATTGTAATACAGTATACTGCGTACCTTGAATGGGGTTACATATTGAAGAGTACGGAGCCAGCCGTACAAGTACCAAGTCGGCTCGTTCAGCGACGTGTGCTTCCGTTTGCTTCCACAAATCGACGTGATGTGGTGGCGGGGATTCCGTTGTGGGCGGCCACAAGCGTCCAGTCACCGCCGACACGGAGGCAGTCGAGGACACGAGCTCTGGCAAATGCGAGGTGCGGGGCTCTGGGCATCTTTGGGTAGGTAGAGGCTTGGCTTGGTTGAGGGCTTGGTAAAAGATTGATAAGAGAGAGCGAGGAATGGCAATGAAGTGCTCGCGCACACGCTCAGGAGGGTTGATCCGCTTTGAACTGCGAATAAACCACTTTGAAGTACGGAGTGCGTTTACTCGACATATTTGTGAAGTGACATAAACTCTAATGTAAAAATTGAGAATAATTTTTAAAAAGGTTTAGTTACTTCACCACTTTGAAGTGGAGTAGCACCATCTTGACCTGGCAAAGGTCTCATTCCTTTTTGACGAAAAGGACGCTTTGTACTACTTACAAGGCGTATCAAAAACATAAACAGAATCTTCCAAGTTTTGCTGCATTCTGTCGTGAAGCTGCTGTGGCACTCTCTCAAAGACCCAAAGCAGCACGGCCACTCAGCACAGTCGACGGAAATACTCGTCAAACGAGCACATCCGAGTTAAACAGCACATTTGCCTACAAGAAGCGTGTGCATTTTGAGACAGAGAAGGAGTGGATCGACTTGAGGCTTTTCAAAACAGAGGCACATATCGCGGTAAGCATTCGTTAAAGTCAAAATAATACGTGTGTTCTAACGGGTGGAGCGCATCTGTAGACACGTATTGAAGGTGCATTGCAGCGGAGCTGCATTCTTTGCTGTCGACATAACCACGACATTGAAAATCAAGGCCACAGCCGCCTAGGATTCAAGACCAGCTTTGAGTGCAACGTATGCAAGGTGTTGCTGTGCCGGACAAAACGCTGGGATAACGATCAGTCGTGTTTCGATAAGTTTCACGCTGACAGAAAGCTACCAAATCCTTGCAAAGCTTTTGATCGGCTGACATCAACCTGACATCAAAGCTGACATCAACCAAGAAGAATGAAAATCGAGCTCCACCACATCTTCGAAGCAGATCCACATCACTAGATATCCCTAGTGCACGAGCTCCAAGTGTTTGTCTTACCAACAAGAAGCGCCGGAGATCACTTCGTCTACAAGAAGGAGGCAGTTCCTCTATCCGGCTGTGAGTTTTTTATCCTAAACTTTAGGATAAATCCACACAAAGCCGCTGTGCGGCATACACGATTTCGACGAAGACCCCTCCGAAGATGTTAGGAGGTCTAAAAGCAGCTTCGTAGGTCCACATACAGAGGAAATGACGATCTTTCATTTAGCATAAATCAAACTTTGAACGTCCTCGTGGACACTTTACACCGGGCTCTCAGATATTGATCCTTATTTTTATCCGAAAACTAGTTTTGTTGGGGTTAAGCAAACTACCAAGTCTGCTATTACAAACTTGCTGACCATCCATTCTACAGAGAGGAACATTTTCCCGTCATTTCCAATAATGCCTCATCAAAGGCAGTCAGTTAGCTAAGCAAGAGGTAATAAAGTGGATTAAAGATGTCGGGGAAGGGGTCCCAACTCGCGCTGTCGCGCATTTTCGGTCTGCCGGTTGGATTATAGCTGGTGGAGCTGTTCGATGTTGGTTGCGCCTTCGTGAGAAGATTCGAAATGCTGCACCTCATGGATCTCGAGTAGGTCTTAAGCCCCTGTCTGAGACACTCGAAGAACTGCTTTACGAGGAATTCGCAACTAAGCAAACATAAAAGGAGAAGGTGGTGCGCAGCTGGCTCGCTAACACGGCCTTAATCTTTTACGCGCGGGAAACTGAAGGACAAGACGCACCATACTTCTCTGCCTCGGACCACTGGATTTAAAGCTTCATGCGCCGCATTCAAATTTCTCTACAAATCTAACAATTCTCGAGGATGACGTGCTGGTTAGCCGTGCTGTCGCCCACATGTTATTATTAAGAAGTCAGCTGCCAACTATCGACTTAAAGCAGACCGTCCTCATGAACGAGACGGCTGGATATTACGAAGAAGCCCGCTCACACACTTTTAGTGATGGGGACGTAAACAGTCTTAACGTCAAGTTTTCGAGGTTTCCGCCGTCTAAAAGTTCCCGTTAGTTTTCTGTGACGTAAAGTTGGCATCCAAAAAGAATTCATTGATATATGTTTTATTATGTTTTGCAGGATCAACGATACTCTTGTGTCGCAGCTAACTTGTTATCGTGCTGCAGTTCTGGTGATCCTGTCGTCACCGGCATGCTGCATATAAGACAGTGGGCATGCTGAACTTCCGTGATGATCAACATCTTTTCCATGCAAAACAACTGGCCGCAGCCGGATGGCACTGTGGCCTTACACAGCTCGACCAGCAAGGGCAAGAACTGCGACATCACGAGTCAGTCGATCCTGCCAGCTACCTGAAGTACTATCACACCGGTGGCTACGAAATCTGGGTCGACGGAAGAATGCCCAGCACTGACTCCCCCACGTGGGTCCTACAGTTTTGCCAAACTGAAAAGTTTACTGACAGATGGCACGGTCAAGACTCTGGGTACGGAGTACAGCGTAACGGAGCGTACGTCCGCTTTCGACTCCTACTCATTCGCCTTCCAGACACAAAGTACGTCGACCTGCTCTATAATTTGTTGCAGACGCACAACTCATCAGTGTGCGTATTCATTGCGCGGTAAGCCAGCGGATGCAACGGTGTGGATAAGCGCATGAGGGTTAAGAGGTTCCTAAACGGCTTCACCAAGACCACGGGGCTCACCAAGACTTTAAATTTTGGCTACTGCGTGTCCATGAAGCCTGATAGCATCACGTAATACGTTCTGGACTCGTGTGAGACCTTGGGCGATGAGAATCCGACAACAGATCGACAAGAAGCTGTCAGATGCTTCTAGTACCTGGACATGTCTGCTATCGGCCCTGTGGGCTGTATAGTGTGCAGAGCGCGAAAGAAGCAGAAGCTCGTGTATCTACATCTAAACCAACGGGAGTGGGGCAAAACGTGAAAGTGCTACGGGTTGAAGTGGCACAGCATATACATTGTCACCGGTAGACGCTTATCACTATTATTCACAAGAGTCAAACGGCACAAAACGGCAAAATTGCTAAGCGCGATGTTCTGCTGTGCTGTTTCGCAGTCTATAACCCTTCAATTAGATTTCGCCTCATTTGATCCCTGTTGCTATAAAGAAAAATCAGATCTCTGACGTTGGAGCCCGTTAGCCTGTTTTGCCGAGCTGTATTTACATTACCTGTCCACGAAAAGCAGCGCTCCGATGACACTGAAGTTGCAACAATGCCGAAGAACTTCCTGGCAGCTGGTGCCAAGAGCGGATAATCGCCGTAGCTCTGTCGCCATCACACTAGTCCGTTTTCCAGCTTCTTGGGTTTTGTTTCTTTTCTGCCTTCTTCTTTTGCTTTTGGATCAATGCCATCTTATGCGCATTTTCAAGATATTGATTAACCTCCGCGATCACCTGTTGTCGCACCGTTAATGCCTCATGTGTGCGAGGCTCTGCTGAACTTCGATTTAGCTCGTTCATAAACTCTTCTTCTTCGTCGCTGTCCTCATCCAGGCTCGTACCGGAGTCCACGTCGTCAATATCGACCCCTGCCAAACGCATCGCCTCACTCACCAGAAACGCTTTCCCTTCTGGCATTTCGTCTACCCTAAATGGATCTCCATGTGCAAACTGCGGATCCAGTAAGCAGCAGTACTTCACGTCGTTCGGTAGCTGACGGAATCACTTTCGGAACAGAAACAGAAAGAGACGGCAAACGAGATGCATTTTCTTCAGGACTGCCTTATCGTAAAGCTCGCCCTCGTGAGCTGGGGAAACCTTGGCGAACATCATCTTGTTAGTCGGTCGCGTTTCAATTAATCGCACACACGGAAGAACCAACGTTATCGTTGGGTAGGTTTCTCCTGAAAGCACCTTCGTTTCCAACTCGAAGATCACGAGAAGCCTGTCAAGACACTGCAGGTAGAACCACATTTCTCCTGTTGGTCGAGTAATTTTTGCATCACTAAATTCCTCCCTCCCTTTCGCTGTCATTAAGAACTCGAGAAAAGCTTGAATTGTTGGACGAAGTTCGAGAGGACGGCAAATCATATGGTGAGTACTATTCCAGCGTGTGGCCACATCTGAAATCACAGTAAGAGGAGCTGGTACATCCTGTAGTGATTTCAATTTGTCTTTTCCCTTGGAGCTTTTGTTGAAGTTGTTGTAGCGGTTGCTACAAGTACAGTAAGTTGCTGGGATGGTGCCCAGCAACTACAGCACTTCTGGTCGGTGTTTATACCTCGAACGAAGAGGTTGAGTAACCACCGACCAATCCCGCAATTTGCATATTTTTAGTTCTTTTCTAACAACAGAGAAATGAACGCACTTCTACTTTTAGTTTGACGGCGACACCGATCAAAGAATTCTTTAGCTGGGGGTCGCGCTCAGCATGGAAGACGCCGACGAGGCAATGGTGCCACATTCTGCCGGTGGAATGCCTGTGGCAGTGTACCCGCCGCTCCCTCCTTATTCGGACCGTGACGTACGGTTGGAGGAGACGACTACAAGGACAGCGGTGATACAAAGTGGCGAATCAAGGACAAGTCGCCAAGTGGAAGCTCTAGCTCATCATTCGGCAGCGGTGCAACAGCAGACCGCGGAGCAGCTTGGCCATGTCCAGCGCCAGCAGGACCGACTTGCGGCGCAGACATCGGAGTATCTCCAGGCCCAACACGACCGACAGTCGGAACTGTTAGAGCAACAAAAGGAGATGAAGCGTCAGATGGACGAACACCGGCAGTACCTGGACGAGCAATACCGTTTGCTCCGTGCTGCTGAGGAAGCCGTTGGATTGCAAGGCCAGCGCCTCGAGAGCCTGGCTGAAGCCGTGCAACCACATCTGCAGGCACGTTGGGGAGCTTTTGCTCAGGGTGCTGCGCCTATAGTGGACCAACGACCACCAGAAGTACCTTCTGTCACCGTGGCAGCAGGAACAAATCTGCCGGTTCCTCCCATTTACCGAGGCAGCTCAAAGAAAGAGAAACGTGACTTCATGGATAGTTACGCTATCTATTCCAGACGGATTCAGGCGTTAAATCAAGGTACTCAAACAAAGATTTTTGTAATGCCTTTAAGTGCATGTATTGAGCAAGGCACGATGGTACGAATTTGTCAATTCGAGTTGTTCAATCAAGAAAAGGATGTGACGGAGTCGGAGTGGCGAGATTATTTTTTGTCGGCAAGGATTCCGGACAACACAGCCTACAAAACATTGGATCGCGAGGTAAAGAACCTATGCATGGACACGAATCTACAAGACGCTGAGTCACGACTGTCGCGTCTTATGGCGGACTTCTACGAGATTGTGGATAAGCTGAACATGGATGACATGGTACAAGCCGAGCCCAAGAAGGTAGTAGGATATTTAGTCGAAGCACTAAAGCCCCCTGCGTTCAAGGCGTCTGTTAAAGATCAGCTCGGACGTCAAAGCCACAAGGCGACCAAATCAAACATCCAATTGTTTTTGAAATGGGTTCGTAAAGAGTTAGAAAGTTTTATGCAGTTTGAAGCGCACATCGCGAACGTTTCGCAAGAGAGAAGTGCAGCAAAATCAGACAAAGAGCAAAAAACTTTTGACAAATCGCAGAAAAATCGAGGATGGCAAAACAGTGCGAACAAAACTCGTTCCAACTCCAGCATACAAACTGTGAGACGCGCGGACCAGCCAAAAAGGAAGCAAGAACTATCGGTTACTAGTGGAAAACCGGACAGGAAGTGCTTCAAATGTGGTGACTTAGCTCATGGTGTGTTCCAGTGTCCCAATATTTCGGGTCCTGCCGAGGCCAAAGAGTTATATGAAAAGACTACAGGCAAACGAGTCGTGAAACCTGTATTGGCGGCGATTCCAGCAGGTAAAGTTAATACTACCGCATCACCAGCTATACCGTGTATCGTTATGGGTACTGTGGAGACCGAGATTACGCCCGACAGTGCTGCTGAAGTGTCTGTGGTGACAACTAAGCTACTGAAGCGGTTGTCGGTGAGTGGGGCTTGGATTCCGCAGCAAGACTTACCTGGAAAAGCAGCAGTTACGGGTGTCGGGGACAGGCCGGTGCCAGTAACTAGCAAAGTAAAACTGGATCTACGTTTTTCAACTCCTGGTGGACCTCTCGTTCTGGAAAATGTAATCTGTTGGGTGACCGATCAACCACTTCCGCCTGGAGTGGGAGATTTACTGCTATCTCGTTTGATTATGGTGCGATTGGGGTATAGTTCCGACAAGCTACTGGCTGTAGCACAGCAGATGCAGTCCGTTTGGGATATGAGTGATGTGACAGAAGAAACAACGAGTGGAATGGCGAGTGTTTTAGCTTACTCAGGACAGTTGAACCGTGTTGAACCTGCAGAGGAAGAATTGAATTTGCAGGAAGATGAAGATCAGATCTGTTTTCCTACTTTTACTGATGATATGGATACAGAGCGCGGGTTAATTAAAAGCATACTACTAGAGAAAGCCGAGGAAGCTCGGCGTCTTGGAGCGTCACTTGAATTCGTTGAAGGCTTGAAGGCCATACTGATGGAGCTTATTGACGTCTTTCGCTTGATTATTGGAAGGGATAGACCTGTGGATATGCCACCAATGGCGGTGACACTCAAGCCTGGCGCCGTGCCAGCGCGGTGCCGAGCGAGAAGGTACTCTCAGACGCACCGTGAATTTCTCAAGACACACATTGACGCTCTAATATCAGCTGGGTTATGCTACAGAAACCCACGCAGCCGCTGGTGTTCGCCTCCACATGTTGTAAACAAGCCTGAAGCTGGAAGCCATCGTATGACAGTCGATGTTAGAGGACCTAACGAATGTGTGGAACAAATCGTGTGGCCAAATGCCGATATTGGAAGTAATTTTCGACCGACTTCGTGGATCATCACGATATTTCTCGCTAGACTTTTTTAAGGGATTTTGGCAGTTTGCCATGGCAGTGGAGTGTCAGGAAATTTACTCCATTCTCACAGAGGAAGGGGTCATAACACCTACTCGGGTACTTATGGGTGGCACGAATAGCGTGGCGTATGTGCAGTCAACAGTTCAAGAGATGTTTGCTGAAGTGTTTAACAATGGGTTGCTCATTTGGATTGATGATCTTTTGGGTTATGAGAGCAGCGATGAGGGACTGCTTGGCTTGCTAAAGAACGTGTTGACTATTTGTGCGGAGAAGGGATTAAAGTTAAACCCTAAAAAATGTTCGTTCTACCAGCGTGAAGCACTTTGGTGTGGACGTATTGTGTCCGGTGATGGAGTACGACATGACCCAGCACGACTTGCTGCGCTGGCGAACCTTCCACCCCCTCGTACTGGTCAGGATTTACAACAGTTCATCTGTGCGCTTAATTGGATGCGCACCGCAATTCCAGCATACAATAAATTGGTGGCCCCTCTGTCACAGTTGATGGAGAAAGTATATGGCCAGGCAGGAGGACGTAAGAAGAACCAAGTAAGGAAGATTCAGCTCAGTGAGGCAGGTTGGGGAAGTACAGAAGCCATTTGTCTGGAGCGGTGCAAAGAGGCACTGAAAAATGCGCTTCAGCTAGCACACCCGAACCCCGAAAGACGTCTTTCAGTTTATACCGACGCAAGTGATGAACATTGGGGCGCCGCAATAACCCAGATTTCTCCCGAGATGGCTAGCAGACCACTTAGTGAACAAGATCACGAGCCGTTACTGATGCTGAGCGGAACCTTCTCAGGCTCTGCAAAGCGGTGGGCCATTGTGGAGAAAGAAGCTTATGCTATCATTGAAACTTGCCGTCGTGCGGACTATCTACTGCATCGCCCGGACGGATTCGCCTTGTTTACAGACCACAGGAACCTGCGGTACATATTTGATCCACATAGCGTTTCTACGTCTGTTGCACGATACACAGCAGATAAGCTGCACCGCTGGTCGATGTTATTGATGGCGTACAAGTACGACATCCATGACATCTCTGGAGAGGAAAGTGTCTGGGCCGACCTACTTTCTAGATGGGGTTCGTCTTTCAAAACAGTGTGCGCGATTCGACAAGTTGACTTGCCGCTTTCTCCGCAGCTCGATGACACCTTTGTCTGGCCGGCGCAGGTGGACATTGCTACTGCACAAGATGCAGCACCACGACCAAGCGACTTGGTTCGCTCAGAGACCAATGCATTGTGGACAGATGATAAAGGCAGAGTTTGGATCCCAGACGAAGCGGTAAAACTCCAAGTACGTATCTGCGTGGTGGGTCATTTTGGCGTGGCAGGTCACCGTGGCGCTGCAACTACAGTGGAAAGGGTGACTGCTGAGTTTGTCTGGAAAGACATCGAGAAAGACATTGCGTTTTTTGTTCGTCGATGCCTACATTGTGCAAGTACTCTGGGTGGACCGCCCCAATCTCGTCTTCTGGGGGAGGCGATGCACGCAGAGCGGCCCAACGAGCTGATTCACTGGGACTACTTGTACATGGGAAGCAGTACAACCGGTGAAACGTACGTGTTAGTCATTAAGGACGACGCGTCAAAGTTTGTGTGGCTGCTGCCATGTGAAGCAGCGGATGCCGAGACTACTTTTCACTGTTTAATGGACTGGTTTTCCTGTTTCGGTGTGTGCCGCACCTGGGTCAGTGACCAGGGCACGCACTTTAAAAATAAGACCATTGAGGCGCTCCAGCATGCGTTAGGGGCCCACCACCACTTCACCACGGCTCGATGCCCATGGGCGAATGGAACTGTAGAAGTGGTGATGAGAGAGACGCTGCGCTGCTGCAGGGCTCTCCTTTCGGAATGGAAATTACAACCTCGGGAATGGCCTAGAGTAGTGAAGATCGTGCAGATGGTGCTCAATCATACTCCGTCCCCGTCGCTGGGTGGAGTGGCTCCTGTCACTGCAATGACAGGGATTCCAGCCATGCGCCCCGGTGATACAATTTTCATACCAGGACCGATAGAATCG
>NW_003303667.1:431034-432895 GCF_000142945.1 Phytophthora infestans T30-4 | reverse complement strand
CGCGATGCTGAGGACGCAATCGACGGCATGGAAGGACAGGAGTTCCAGGGCCGAGACTTGCGCGTGCAGTTCGCCAAGCAGCGCCGCCCTGACAACCCGCGGGAATTTTACTCGCGTGGCGGAGGTGGCGGCAACGGCGGTGATCGTTACGGCGGCGGTGACCGCTATGGAGGAGGCGGAGGCGACCGCTACGGAGGAGGCGGAGACCGCAAAGACAGCCGCCGCTACGATGATCGCCGGGACGACCGCAGCTACGACGATCGTCGCGAAGACCGTTCGCGCCGCCGCTCTCGCTCTCCGGACCGCCGTGACCGTGACCGTGGCAGCGCAGGACGCGACCGCAGCCGTTCGCCCCGCCAACGCAGCCGCTCACCGCGCCGCAGTGCGTCGCCGCCGCGTCGTGACTAAGTGGGCTACGGAGACGAACCAGGACAGAGCGACAGGGGAGCCACCAAAGTACCAGTACAAGCAGAGAGACCAGACCAGAACAGACGGATTTTGCGTATTTTATCTACTTGCGGACTTGTGGTCCTGAATTGTTGCTGTCAATCGAGAGAGTATTAACACGTGAACCAACCGGGGAACTTCAAAGAGAGAAACTGCTGGGAGACCCGGAGATCCTGACCAGAGTTGGCGGTTGTTTCGTGGGAGGTGCATTCAATTACGTCGTGTGTAGTGCGGATCCTGTGTTTGATGGTGCTGTTATTCGAGTCGTTGAGGTGGAGACAGCATGTGTGTGTTTCTGAACAGACGACTGATTGTCCTTCTGTCGCTATTTCTACAAAGCCTCGCAACGCAATGGTGAGGTGTTAACACTCCACTAGGTAAAGTATCCGGACAATGACGGTCTTTTGGCATCCCAACCACCATACACGCAGTTCTTAGAATAAAAGGCGCATCAACGGCATTTTGGTGCCAAACGAAACGGGAGCTCTAATGTCATGATTGATGGGGCCTGACATGGGATTTACACTAAGTCATCGCGCTTTTAATGGCCTTGGCTCAAGGCACGTGTAAATTATTGCAAAAATCTTAAGTCATCCACGGTTCTCCGCAAGAATACAGAGCAATTTTGAAGACACGATTCCACTAACGGCACTTAAGATGTGACAATGAGGAAGATGAAGAAGGCGATGACGCCAACCATGAGCCCGGCGCAGTAGAGCGAGCGCATGTCGCCGTCCATGTTCGAGTATCCGCGGCGTCGGTAGCACATTCCCCCAGCGTACACAATCGCGACAAGCAGAATGGCGCCACCCAGTCCAACGAAGATGCGGGTGACATTACTCCAAGAACTGTCGTCGGAATCGTCTTCTTCTTCGTGATGCCCATGGCCACTGCGGATAGGAATCGCCTCACTGGAAGATTCATCCTGGCAGCAGTCCAACTTGGCTCCCGTCACCGGATCCGGATTGCAGCAACCTCCATCCCATCCGCAGCAGTCCAGCCCAGCAGCACCACACTTAGCTTGACCCTGGCAAGAGTTCGCGTCGCTCGAGTGAGAATCACTGGATAAGAGTGCTGTCCGTATTTCGGACGAGCAGCAATCCAGCTTGACACCAGATCCAGAGCAGCAGCCACCAGGGACGCCACAGCAGTCAAGGTTGGCGGCCTCGCACACTGGTTCACCATAGCACTTCGCAGCGTCCTCAGTCTTCTCAGCAACCTTGTGCGTTGTATTGCTGATCACCGGGTGCTGGTTCTTGCAGCAACCCAACACAGTCCCTGAGATGGGGTCAGGCTCACAACAGCCATCGATGGTGTTGCAACAGTCCAATCCAAGCACAGCGCACTCATGTTCACCGAAGCAGGCGTTGCTCGGCAACAAAGCGGGGTCTTCCTGCGGACAGCAACCTAGTGC
>NW_003303667.1:414915-417727 GCF_000142945.1 Phytophthora infestans T30-4 | reverse complement strand
CGGGTCGGGTCAAGCTGGGGCGAGCAGTGGAGGTGGGCGGGAATCTTCGACACGCAGTAGCCAGCTTCAGGGACCGGTTCTTCAAGTGACTGAGGGATCGATGATTCGGTCCTTCCCATATCGGGAGTGGAACCTCAGCCTGCTCAGGGATGAACCGGATGAAAGAGCAGAGCGAGCCTGCTCAAGACTTGAGATGGACGATCTTAAACCGGAACGGAAACGCAGAAATACAGCAGCTTTCCCGCGCCGGAGGAACCCCAGGTTAAATGGGTTGGATTTTGGCAACGTTTCCATTCGCAGCCTCCATCGTTCCATGAGGACCGGATGATCTTCCATCCTGAAACGGAACGATCTACGCGCCCTCGTGAGCCATTACTTCTACTTGGGAATGGTGACGATGAAGATGTGGAGCGTGGAAGTGATGGACCGTCATCTCCTAAGCGTGCCAGAATCGACGAAGATGGTTTGCTCGCAGAGGCAGTGTTGGCGTACGCGGCCAGCATTGGTGGCGTTCCAGATACGCCTAACACGTACGCAGAAGCTATTGCCAGTAACGAAGCAGGAGAGTGGCGTCGTGCTATGCAGTCAGAGCTGAATTCGCATTCCCGGAACGGAAATGGACGCTCGTTCCACGTGGAACGACAACTCGTTCCATTGGATGTCGCTGGGTGTTCACGAAGAAGCGTGACGAGAACGGCCGGGTTATCCGTTACAAGGCACGCCTAGTAGCGCAGGGGTTCAAGCAGAAGTTTGGAATATACTTCTTTGAGACGTACTCCCCAGTTGCGAATATGAACTCGATTCGAGTTGTACTCGCTGTTTGCGTTACGTGCGGCTACATTATGGAGCAACTGGATGCCGACACAGCGTTCCTAAACAGTAATTTGAAGGATTTGGTCCACATGGACGTTCCATTTGGCCTCGAGAATGCTGAAGGCATGAAGTGCAAGCTGCTAAAGGCCATCTACGGCTTGAAGCAAGCTGCAAGTGCATGGAACAAGACTATTCATCGCGTGTTTCTGCAGAATGGTTTCAAATGTTGCGGAGCCGACCAGTGTGTCTACGTCAAGCGTTCCAAAAACGCATTCGTGTACGTATGTCTATATGTGGACGACATGATCATTGCGGCCAAGACGCGCGACGAAATTCGGGAGGTCAAAAACGCCCTGAAGAGCGCATTCAAGATGAAGGAGCTTGGCGAGGCCAAATTCATTTTGGGAATGGAGATTGACCACGATAGAGAATGTGGAACGCTGATGATCAAGCAAACTCGGTACATTGACGACATTGTGGAACGATTCAATCAACGGAACGCCAAGATGGTGGAGATCCCTTGTGCAGCAAACCTGAAGTTGTCCAAGATGATGTCGCCGACTACGGAAAAGGAACGTGCCGAAATGCGGTCACGACCGTATCGTTCCTTAATCGGGTGCCTCATGTACATCACAACCTGTACTCGGCCGGACATTGCCTACGTTGTCACGCAGCTGGCACGCTTCCTAGAGGATCCTGGAACGCAACACTGGAAGGCAGCGATTCGTGTTCTGCAGTATTTGAAGTCCACTCGCCATCATGGTATCGTTTACAAAAGTGGAACGAGTGGATTTGGAACGCAAGCTGTCAAGGCAGAAGCGTTTACGGACGCAGACTGGGGAAGCAACATTGACGACAGACGTTCAGTGTCTGGCGTCATGATCATGATTGGGAACGCTCCGGTGGTGTTTAAGTCCAAGTACCAGAGGACGGTTGCACTAGCTCAGCGGAAACGGAGTACATGGCACTAAGCCTTTGTACTCAAGAGGTACTATGGACACGTGCCATGCTGAAGGACATGGGTCACGAGCAAGTGGGAGCGACGCAGGTCTGGGAAGACAATCAAGGTGCTATGGCACTTGCAAGCAACGCTGGATATCACGCGAGGACCAAGCACGTGGATATCCGTCACCACTTTATTCGAGAGAATGTGATACGTTCCACAATCAAGGTGGCCTACATCGACACGAAGCAGCAGTTAGCTGACATGCTTACGAAAGCACTGGGAACGAAGTCGCTAGCGTTCCTTCGCGAAGCAAGTGGAACCAAGAAGAGGAACGACGTGCAGTAGCGGTGAGTGGGAGTGTTGATATGCACCGACTCTGCACGGTTCGGCTAACCGGCGTGACGTTTCAAAATGGACCGGTCCCAAATCGGTTAATCTGGTGGATGGCCAGGAGCACTGAAGTTTAGAGGACAGATTTAATTGACTTTAATCAACTCACTTCGGCATTTGCCTTTAACAACAACAACAGAAGTATAAAATACCATATTCTTGAGGAAAAGCTTGTGTGATGGAGCTTATAAAAAGGCTGCTTGTATTGAAATTGGTAAGAGAATAAATGAGGATCAAGTATCCAGATGCTCACATCAAGTCAATATATCATCAGTACCATCCACATAAATGTGGCCATTGCACACTAATTGAGCAAAATGGCAGCTGTACTTCATACAAAATTAACTTTTTAGTAGGTCCGTTATGGTATTTTACACCTGGTATTGGTCCGCGAAACGTTAAATAAAGTTATAGAAATGTCAGTGTGCCCGTGCAAGCCTAAGGTCTGAGCATTAACATCCTATTCCTATTTCAACGGGTGGTACATCCTTTTTTTTCTACAGCTACAGCTATAAACTGCGCCACTGTATCCGGGATCGTACGCTAACGTGTCGCTACTATCGCTAAAAACCGATTTACAAGGTGTTCGGTGGTTCTGAACAGCAGCTAATAGGTAACCTGTTCGAGCTCGCATCCCTCACCGTTCAGGTTTATACGTAAAGT
>NW_003303667.1:407361-413871 GCF_000142945.1 Phytophthora infestans T30-4 | reverse complement strand
TAACCTAAGTATGAAATCGATTTATGCACTCTAAACGAAAGCGGAGCGTCTCCTCTATCTCTTGAGCGCTTATAAGCTACGAAATGCTTAAAACTGAAGAAGTTGTGGTCGCCCAAAAAATATCATCTCCATTATTGGGCCTTCGAAATGACGAAATGTTTCGGAGTGTTGTGGGCTCAATATTTTTTTCAGGTTTTGATATCCAAGTGCTTTTTAAAAGCCCTTTGCTAAAATCAATTATATACATGTAAGGGTTGTCTTACAGTTTTTTTCGATGAAAGTTTGAACCAAATGTCACAGCTCCGGTGAAGTGCGAAAATTACTTAAGCTCGGTAATCTCGATACCGGCTTTTCTGCAACCGGTGCAAAGAGTACCTTTTAACCCTTTCAACCCGGTAGCTGTATAAGCTGCGTTTGAAATCAGCTGTTACGCTGTATATACAGCGTAGTGGTTTTATACCTAAATAAACTATACTTGTTTCTGACAGATTCACAAGGTATACAAAAGCGAAGATTAAAATTTGAGAGCCGGAAAATGTATCTTCCTACAGATGAGTCTAAAGAGAGAGAGAAAGGCCGCTTCTAATTTCTCGATTTTTTTTAGATATTATAAGTGCCAGGTTTGGCACAGTCTTTCGAAGCAGTATACTTTTTGGGAGGTAAATTTCGCGCCCTTTTCGCAAGCTTTGAGCGCCAGTCAAAGATTTTCTGCGGTGGACAACAAGCGGTTGAGAACTCGTGATGGTGGGGACCCGCGAAACATCTCGAGGGAGTTGTTCTGGCGGAGCAACTCCGGTACCTGTGCCCGTGCGGGGGCCTGACAGCTTCCGCGTACTCTGGGCTGGCCTTAAGTCGGCTGGGTGGACCGCGAAGCCACCATCAAGCCGAAGCCTAAATCATTTCTGGAAGTACATCAAGCCAGGCGGTGATCCCAGTGGAAAAGAGGGAGTGGACTACTTTCTTGGAGAGCAAGCTCTATTACTGTACTCTCGAGAAGGTTTGCCATACTTTGAGTTGTTTTGGTTAGTCTTTATTGACGTTGCTAGTTGTATTACATTTGTGTATAGTGGTGAAGAGAAATCACGAAGCTCGACTCCAGCAAGAGCGACAAATCGCAGAGGCGGATAAAGGTGTTTCTCCTTCTGCGGCTTCTTCTGCGTCAGCCGCTGTTCCTGTTGCTACAGCTCCTGTCGATGCTGCTGCTGACCAGCAACTTGGAACGCTACCTGAACACCCAGCACCAGGTGATGTGGTCGCTGAGAGTGCGATATCCGCACCTGTGCCAACTACTCCAGGTAATGTTGCCTCGCGCTTTGTACATTTGATATGCTGTATCTAATGATGTATAAGCTCTTTTTGCTGTATCAGCCGTCATGGCAAGTGCAGTCAGCGACTCCCGGCCGGCGCAACCTCCCCCAAGGCGTGTAGCTTTGTCAACTACTCCAGGTGATGTTGCATCGCGCTTTGTATATTTGAAATGCTGTATCTAATGATGTATAAGCTCTTTTTGCTGTATCAGCCGTCATGGCAAGTGCAGTTAGCGACTCCCGGCCGGCTCAACCTCCCCCAAGGCGTGAAACTTCGTCAGCACCTCCGACTTCCGTGTCCCGTGCGCCAGGTGAGGAACAATTCAGTCGATTCTGCGCTACGATGCAATGCTAACTCGTTATTCAATGCTGACTGTGTGCTACCGTTAGCCAATGCTAGTAGCAAACCAAGCGGCTGTCGCAGCAATGATAGCGACTTGCAGCAACCGAGACGACACCATAGTCCTCTTCCTGCTCGTGGAGAAGATGAAGAATCGAAAGAAGAGAGTCGTACTGGCGATTTGGGTAGGATTACTTTTTTGAGTTGGATATACATCGTACATCATACATCGTATGCCTAACACGTACATTATGCTGTATTATTTGGTGTATTAGGTACCCACGACGTCGTTGACATGCTAGGTGACGGTGACGACGACTTGAACGCACCTGAAGGCAGTGATGATACCTACTGTGTGCTAGACTCGGGGACCGAATCAGAGGAGATAGACCTGGACGATTTGGATGTCAGTGACGCTGACTCGTCAGGATCAGATACGATCGATGAAGAGGACGATGACATGTATGCAAAGGAAGAACGCCATTTTGCAGACAGTTTTCTCAACTCAATCGGTGGCCACGACAGCGTTCTGGCTGGTGATATCATCGGACCTGCACTGAAAGATCTCGGTACTACTGGATGGCATGATCCCGAGACGCCCAATGTCACGCAATATCTGGACGAGTATCCAGATCTGATGGGTGAACGCGGTGGACCGACTGAAGAGGCTTTGAAGCGTGGAGCGTCGCCTATCGCACTATTCTTCATGTTCATCCCAGTGGCGCTGTGGCAGCATATAGCAGAGTGCAGCAATCTTTATATGCATGAGCAGCTAGATGCCCGTGTGGATGCCTATTTTAAGAGAAAGGAACAGCAAGCACAGAAGGCGCGACGAGCTGGACGCGCAGTACAACAAGAAAAGAACAAGACAAGACGAGATGTACGCCAAGAGTTCCATTCGGTGAAGCCGATAATGCCGCACGAGCTGTGCGTCTACATCGGCCTGTTGATAGCTCGAACAATCATGCCAAATCGCGAAAAACTAGCGAACCACTGGAGGCTGTCAGAGCAAGGGGCACTTCCAAGAGGCACATTTGGGAAATTTCTCTCACGAGATCGATTCATGCAACTCACTCAAAATCTCCACTTCACGAGCAACCAAGACCCACGTGCAAAAACCGATCGCGTATGGAAAATTCGCTCTGTAGTGAACGTGTTGCAGCAGACGTTTGTGCAGTACTTCAATCCTCCAGCAGAGCTTTCGTTTGATGAAGCCATGCTACCGAATAGAAGCTCGTTCAATCGGACAAGAGTGTACATGAAAGATAAACCCCACAAATGGGGTACAAAGCTTTTCATGCTCTGTTGTGCTGTGTCCGCTTATTGTATTCGGTAAGAATGCTGTCTTCGTTCTGCTGTATGCGTTTACTTATGATCTGTATGCTGTGTGACAATGTACAGCTTCGAGGTGTACTGCGGCAAGAAGCAGCACATTGCTGAGTCAGGTGCTGTGGACATGAAGTCCGGCCCTGCTGCCGTTGTTCGTAACCTGAAAGCTGTGTTTGGAGATAAGCCTCCAGAGAAAGCGATGCGACTTGTCGTTGTCGATCGGTTCTACACGTCTATTGTGCTAGCCGTACAGCTACTGCTCATGGGGTTTTACACAATTGGTACAATCATGACAAACAGAAGAGGCTTCTGCAAGGCGGTGGTGTCTAGCAAGAAGACTAGGCCGAAGGGTATCCCGAGAGGAGCGCTCACGTTTGCTCGGTCTAAGCATGTAAAATAGATGACTTCGATATGCTGGTGGGGACAGCAACCTGTGGCCTTTTTTTCTATGCGTTTGGGGGAAACCTGGAGCTAGAACGCTGTGGTTTGAAAGGAGAAGACGAAGAACAGAATGAAGTGGCGTGCCCCAAGGTCATCAAGGACTACCATATAGTTTTTATGGGTGCGGAGTTGATGTGCACGATCAATCCGCCTGCAGCGGTACTCCGTTCAGCGCTCGATCACATTCCGGAAATACTATAAGTCACTGTTCCTGGGGCTGGTTGATCTCGCGATTACAAACGGGTACATCGTGCACAAAGCATATTTGCAAGCAGAGGCAGATTCGAGCAATACATGTGCAAGCTGCACAAGCAACTGATCACACTTTCCGTGGAGGATATGTACGAAGAGAACACTTTCAGCACAGGTAAGCACTATTTGGTTGACATGCTGTATATACTGTTTACATTAGCGTGTATATACAGATGGCTACACTTCAGTCGAGGAGCGCGAGTCCGTCGATGCCAGCGGACACGTGCCGAAACTAAATGAAGAGTGGCGAGACCATTCCGGACAGAGGAAGCGAGTGCAGAAGAACTGCAAGGTATGCACAATTTTGACCGAAGATGACAAGAGGGGGGCCACCACAACGTACTATTGCGATGGGTGTGACTTTCCGGGGCCAATATACTTGTGCACGAAGCCGAAGTGGCCAATGAAGGGTACAATCAAGAGCTGTTGGGACGTGTGGCACAATGAATACAAGAACGGCGCTGAAATTCCAGCGCACAAGAAGGGTAAGATCCGAGTGCGCGCGGCAAAAACTACAGGATCTCCTGGCAAGTCTCCTGCCAAGCGCCGCCGTGCCGCTGCTGCCTCCCCAGGATAAATTCTGTGTGATCAATGAAGTAGCTTCACTATTTGCGTCTCTCTTGATGTTGCGACTGCCATCCCGTCTTTATCCACGTTTTGGAGGTGTGTGGATGCACTTGTTTGATGACAAGGAGTATGTTAGAAAGTTTGTATGCACGGCAGTCTCGACATCAGTTGATTGCAGGAAAATGGCACTGCATTTCAGTATGCCAGTGCAGACGCCCCTGTTTGTGACACGTTTTTCACATTATTAGAGATTTTTTCTGCTACCCAAGTGGCACACACCACACTACAAGCTGTATATATACAGCGCAATCCCCCCATGATATACAGCTTAATCAGTGCTCGAGATGACTTGATCATTTTTTACCCGCCTATCTTCTAATCCTTTCCCGCGTTTGTATACAATTTCCTATATGTTAATGCGATGTATATACAGCGTTAGGGTGTGGAAAATCAGCCGGGTTGAAGGGGTTAAGGATGACGTGGAAGGAGTGTGTTATCGTACGGGGCCGAAGGGCTGGATGGACAAATGTCTCTTTCGCGAGTATCTGAAAGAGCCTCGAGCTCAAAAGCCGGATCGTTTAGGTCGCAAGAAGACTATATTCCTAGATAACTGCTCAAGTCACCTCGAGGAAGACGAGTGTACTGAAGAGCTTCAGAAGTAAAACGCTTCTTTAGCCTTCTTTCCAGCAAACGCAACGGATCTCTGTCAGCCGGCGGACTCATTCGTTATCGCAACGATAAAGGACGAGTGGCGTCGAATGTGGAATGAGAAAAAGATCGAGTTGATTGAGGAGGATGCATGGCAAAACAAAAAGAGGTCCGATGGAACCTGGTCAGGAAAACTTAAGAATCCAGGAAAGCATTTTTTCTGTCCCTGGCTGCTAAAGCAGTACGCCAAGTCAACTCTCAAAGGGACAAGAATAATGTGAACTACGCTCGGAAAGCCATGATTCGATGCGGACTCTCGCTGGATGTTGATGGTGTATGGAGAACTGAACAGCTATTCAGCCACCTTCAAGTAATCATCAAGAAGTTCCCAGATCAATTTGGTGGACAAGCGGTTCCATTGGATATGGCAAACAAACACACAAAAAACAAAAGAATAACCAGACCAGCTTCTCAACAGTCGTAAACTAGTGTGACTTATTAGGGTGAGACATTAATTAGTCTAAGTGTGACTAATTCTACCACACCTTAAATAGTCAGAGTGCATAATTAACTACACACATACTAATTTAGGTGAGCAGAGTCTGCAGCACCTCACATAAATTAGTATGAGTGAGACTAAATACCGTAGCTACTGTAGCTAGTGTGTCAATAGTACTGACACACTTGCATCCTGTCTATCTGGCACTGACGGGAAACCCAATTACCGAGTTACCACCAGAAATATTCGAGATACCTGAGTTGCAACTCCTTGGCATTGGGAACACGCTAATCAACGAGCTCCCTCGTAAGGTGACGAGCCTGTCGCCAATGCTGTCGCGTATCTACATCACCAACACAAATGTATCATAGTTTTGGTCTTGGATTGACGCGCTATTGGAGAGAAGAATTGAAAAACTAAACACTTTGATAATGGGTGGATCGACATACTGCTCGAAACTGGAAAAACTCACGAGGGGTAAGGCCACAAGCTTTAGAGTACTGCCATCACCTGAGTACTCAAATATACTTATGGATCCATCGGAGGGCAATCGAGGAGCTATTCTGCGCGCTGTCAACTGTGATCAAGTGTACTGGCCTACATTGTACCCGATCGTCGTTGAAGACGCAAACAGTGCAATTTCGTGAACATGCCCCCCCCTCGCTTCAAAGGTACCTTTACCGACATCAGACACTGCAGCATCCCAACCAATCCATGAAGCCTAAAGATACGCCCAGTGCCGCACACAGCAATCCAAGTAGCCTTTGGAAAACGTGGTTTCTTCACATTTAGGTTTTTGCTCATGATATAATGTGGTTCTTTACTACTGAGTATGATGTAGTTAACTAGTGTAGTCATTTTCGTAGCAAGCATATCTCTAGATAAGAAAGCGATAAGAATTGATAGTGTTCGCAGTGCAGGGCTCGGAAAATACCATCTCATATTGTATGTATGACCTGTTACCAAATTTCCGAGAACAAATAGGACAGTGGTATCAACTGCGACACCCCTCGTGATTAAACCAGTGATTGAAAAAAATCCGCCGGAAATTATTGCGAGAAAAATGACTAACTGCGGCATCCCCGAAATAAAAATACTCAATTGCACAGCGACCCGAAATTGCAATA
>NW_003303667.1:403352-406823 GCF_000142945.1 Phytophthora infestans T30-4 | reverse complement strand
GATCGTTCTTGAGCGAGGAAGACGACGGTGATGAAGAGATGATGCTGGGCTTCGAGAGTAGCCGGTGAAGGTGAGTACTACTCGAGCCTGAGTAAGATGAAGAATGACAGACCGAACGCCACTGCCAACCTCTTTGCATCCTATACCGAGGCTTGTGCCTATGCCATAGTCCTGTGTACCACCCAGGTATCACGGAATCCTTAAAAAAAAAGCTTCAACTTGAAGTTGCTTACATATGGAAATTGCAATTTTGAAGAGCAATGCATTATTGCAAGGTAATAAAGTATTGCAATGTAAATTGGGGAGCATGACGGTATTGCAGGACCAGGAGCGTAGACTGCAATAGCAGTGATTATGAAAAATCGTTGTAAATATATTTTTTCCAATCACTGGATTAAACTCTATGGGGCGTGTGATGTCGGACACAACTTTTTGTTTGCGAACACGCGCGTCAGCCCAGTATTAAAACATCTAGCAGCGTGTGACGCGACGCAGCAAACGCCGTGGAAGTTTCTTTATGACGCAGCATTAGGCCTCTTGTATCTCCACGAGAGGCATATCGTCCACGGGAATGTACGTTATAGCGACATCTTGACCGGTAGTGACGGACACGCTAAGTTCGCGGACTTTGCAGCTAGCAGCTCGAGTCCTTCGCACAGCTCTATTAATAGTGGGCCAGTGCGTTGGCAGTCACCGGAGCGATTGGAAGGACCCCCACCGTCTTTTACATCGGATATCTACTCGCTTGGGATGTGCATTCTGGGAGTACAGTCGTGCACCTCCAATTCGGCAGGGCGGACCATATCAACAGTGCCAGGGCATAAGTGCACAACATAAAGCAAAAAACAAACGCAAATCCAGTGCACTGATATGTTATTTATAAATTCAGTACCAAATACACACCAATCTTCTGCATAATCTTGGCGTCAGACGCGCGAATCACGGGCGCGCAAGAGCGCTTCCGGTCGCGATAGGCGTCCGGCAAGGCGGCAACTTCCGCAAGAATACTCTGGACGGTAGTGCGCTTTACTGCTTGGGGCCCCCAAGTTGGGGGTTCTTAAAGCGCTCCGTTGCCCAACGAGCAAGTTCGGAGTGAGAGCATGCAGGATCTGACTTGTGCTTCTGCCAGAAGCCTTCTGGCACAAAGATTGCTTTTGTGTGACATGTAGGAGGAAGGGCGATGTCCCATTGTATTTGGCGGTAAAAATCAAAGTGTGTGTTTGTATGAAGACGTCCGATCCAAAATTTAAAATCAGATCGATGCGGGAGGGGAAAACCGTTGATGGTGATGGGCAAAGGTAATTGCGCATCCGATTCGCGTAATCATAAAATCTGGCAGGGTATCGACTGATACGGTGCCGAATTGGAGGTGCACGACTGTAGTCTCTAAAGCTATTAATATCCCTTGGAGTTGCGAGAGTCGTGAGAACAACGCGCGTCTTTAACTCAGCCAATCGTATAGCTCTGTCCAAGGTGGTTTATACGCTGGAACTGTTTGCTGCGAGAGAAAAGGCGAGACTCATGGAGAGCCATACGCTAGTAACATGGGAGATAGAAGTACTGATTTAATCCCACAAGCGGATCTTGATCATCTCGAGAATTTCGTTAAAAACTCGGAACCTTCTGTCACGCGGTAGTGTGAGACGCAAGTAATACAACCTTGAATTGTAGCCGTAGGACTTGTATTGTAGGCGGTAAAACTGAGAATGAGATCAAGAATGAAGTTAAAGGAACGAGAGCTACTTGGTGTCGTCCTGCTCTAGCCTAGGAAACCATATGAGAAGCATCTCGGCTTTGACTTGTAGAGACGTCTTGGCAGAGCCCCGAGTTGCTGGCTGTCCCATCGGACAGCCAGCGTGTGCTCACGTTGAATACCAAGGTTATGGGTTGAGCCATGACACCTTCTCAGCGACTTCAAAGCACTTCACGATCGTATTCAACAGTCCGACTACTGCGGAGTACTTGGACTGCACTATAATGAGCTATTTTGCGAGTTAGAGGGAGATTTCTACTCATCTAGGAGAACTGCCTTGCTTACTCGACTGATGTCCGCTCGAGTCGTTATCCTCACAGCTGAGAGCTTTTATCGAAGGAATAGTGTACTTTGGAAGGCAGTGTGTCGTCCTGGAAATGTTCCTGATGAGAGGGATCTGCAATGGCGATAAAAGTGTACTGAATACTTTTGACTGGAGTTGTTGAAGTTGTGCCAGTCTCCATCACAGCAACATAGTCTTCTCAAGACGGAGAATGACATTCTGACTTTCATGGCTTTTTTGCGCGCGGAAATCGACCGTCATGCGAGCGATTACACCTCACAATTATTGAGCAAACTTGTCGAATTCACGATGACCAGATACTGCTGAAAGAAATGCTGCCGATCACTCCAGAGTATTACATCCCGCGTTCAGAACTCCAGAGCTTTATGACCTCAAGGCTTGGAGAAGCGTTTGGCAGTGTTCACACAGCAAAATGGTTGGACTCCGAGGTGGTGGTGAAGGAAGTCAAGCTGGGCAGAGACGAGAACCGCAACGGCGAAGCGATCTCGTGTTCCTTGAGCTTCATGTCAGCTTCGTTGGGGTCGAATTTTTCGGCGGTGTCTGAGACTCCAGAGCGGCAAAAGCAACGAGGAAAGCCATTCGGATGTCCCAGCGAGAAGTCGAGATTTGATATGAGCTGAGTCATCCGAACATTGGGCGTCTATTTGGTGCGTGTCGTGTCGGTGATCCGTTCTTTGTGTGCGAGTACGCTTACCACGGGACGTTGGTCGAGTATTTAAGACGCCACCCTGATCAGCTATGGATAAAGTTACACGAAGCAACTCTCGGAGTGCAATATTTTCATGCACGTGGCACCGTCCATGGCGATATCAAGGGGAACAACATCGTGATTGGCGTCGACGGAAACGCCAAAGTGACGGGCTTTGGCCTCAGCTCCGTTACGAACGCAGAAGAACGCGAACAAGTTTATGGTGCTGTGCAGTCGGTGGCACCTGAGTGCTTGGGCGCCGATGGTATAATGCATCACCTCGCTCGGATATTTATTCGTTGGGTATGTGTATTATCGAAGCGATGCGTGCGGTAAGTAACACGTCGACCTCAGTTCCCTGGGGAGATATGGAGAAGTCTGTGGTAGAATACAAAGTCAAAAAGCTTCGCGAGCTTCCCAGTAGACCGCTTAACAGCACTGAAGACCAGTGGGAACTGGTAATGAGAATGTGCGAGAACGAACCTTTGGCGAGGGCTCAGATCATCGCAGTTGTCGACGAACTTGAGAAGTTTGCGAAGCAGACTCAAAGAAGTAAAGAACTCGAGTCGAGCGAAGAGAAAGGCGCTGATTTGGTGTCAGTTCGAGCAAAAATGAAGCTGGTCGTTGCCAAGATGAAGCAACTGACTGCTGACTTTGACCCCAATGTGAGTCACAAAGTAGTACTTGCTCGCATCTACAGACAGTTGTGGTATCGCATTGACCGCG
>NW_003303667.1:397804-403082 GCF_000142945.1 Phytophthora infestans T30-4 | reverse complement strand
AGCCTCTAGACGTCAAGTCAAGTGCATGGAGTGGAAGTACCTGTCTTAAACTTGGATGGAATAGACGTTCCAGAACACGCCATTAAGAAGTCCACGTGTTGATTGTCGGTCATTTGCATTTGTAAGAAATCGAAATAACGTTGATTTGAAATGCTATACTGTTGCGCTAATTTTAGGCATTCGAAAGAAAATCACAATTTCCAGTTTTCACTTTGCCCGTCACTACCAGATTTTTAAGGCCAAAACCATAGCCCCCCCCCCCTCGTCGAGGGCCTCGACCCGCACTCTGGATATAAAAAACGCAGAGCCGGAAAAATGCTACACTGTCTACGGTAATAAGTCTGACCGAGACTATTTTGTGTGTACGGTTTCTCAGGTCATACACATTAAATAGTCTGACACAGACTATTTAAGTGCTAAGACTATTTATGAATTTCGACCGGTCACAAAAAAATACACAAAACGTGAGACTCGAACCGTCAAACCTCAGCGTGGAGGGTCGTCGCTCAGACGACTGCTCCAGCTAAGACTAAATTTTCGTTCTTTCCAATGTTTTATCTATGCTAGCAAATGACCACCTTGCTGAATTTCTACGCGTTTTCCGTGTCAACAGGCTCGCCATCAAAATGGGCCTCGTGCTTCTTGATGATGTCTTGGAGATGCGGGTAAAGCTGAAAAACCGACCACGTCCCGTCGATGCCGAGGGACAGACCGCATCGCATCATTGCCTTTCGCGCGTATGACATTCCGTTCTTATCCCTTTGAAAATTCGCCGCCTTGACCGCATCTGAAGCCAGTTGCAAGAAAAACATCTTACCTGGGTTTTGAAGCTTGCCTGACCACGAGCCATCTATGCGAACCTTGTTTTGCCACCCGTTCTCCTTGATCAACTCCATCTTCTTCTCGTTTCACTTGACTTTTCACGCGTCCTTGATCAAATGACGAACGAGTCAGCTGGCTGGCACAGATCCGTCGCGTTTGGCGGAAAGAACTTGAGGTTGGAGTTGATAGCGTCGAGCTCTGAACGACATTCTTCCGCTTCCAAATGGCCGGAGCAGTTGTCGAGGAAGATCGTCTTCTTGCGCCCATGAACGTCTGCTCTCATCGCCCTCCTTTCTTTTAGCTACTCTCGAAACAGCTTTTGAGTCATCCACCCCTTCTTGCTTGAGCGATAGCAGACGCCGGGGATCTTGTCTCGAACTCCGTGAATAGGATAGTTCCCCGCCGAATTCATGAAGATCATCATTGGTGGATGAATCCGAGCGCTTGGGCCTCATGAGAGTCGCACGACCATCGTCATTCCTTCACCTACGGAGACCACGTTAGCATACTTCACAGTCTCGTCGCTACAAAACCCAAGCGTCTAGTCGTTGTCGAAGTCGACAACGAAATGAGTTTCGTCGATGTTCTCGATCGCGTTTTCATCGAGCGATCCGTCGGCAAACCCACGCTGAAGCTCGCCAAGGTGAAACGTCACTTCCTTCTCGATGTGCTGAAGCTTGGCCTGGCTGAGCTTCTTTTTCCCTGTCTGGACCCTGATAACAATCTGGTGTGCCTCCATAAAGCCCTGAACCCAGCGAGGGGTGATTTTGTCGATGTGGTGAAGTGCTTTCTTAGAAATAAGAGAATGGTCCTGACGCGGGGTCACTATCCCGAATCAGTGACAATTTCAAGTGATTATAGAGGATTTGGGTTGTTTGGCACTGGTGCAAGTTGCCTGTGGTGGATTAGCCATGGCGAGCAGCACCCCGTATGGAATGACGATGGATCTGATATGAGCGATGTACGAGAAGGCAAGATCCACCAAGACTTACCTCGGATCCACCCTTACCGGGATTCACTAAGATGGATATGGGATATACTATACAAGAGTGGATCGAGTGTGGATCCTATGAAGGAATGGTGGTAGGTGCTCTCTGACGGTGGATCTAGTAGGCACGGCTAATGGAGAGTCAAGATCCACCGCGGAGGGACCCCGGGATCCCCATACTTCCGAGTTCGGATCCAAGGAGGGAGGGATCCCCGCGCTGGAGGGACCTGGATCCCAGGGTATAGGGGATGAGGGATACAGTGGGATCTCGAACTTTCGTGGGGACAACGGGAGATCACAGACGGTTGCGAGATGATGTTGGATGATTTGGAGAGCTCGGATCCACGGCGAGTGACCATTACAGTGAGGGGGATCCAAAGCGACCTGGATCCGGATGAGTGTACCCATAATAGGGTGACCATGATGATTACGTCATATATCCGGTGGATCTGAAGATAACACAGCTGGGATGATGGGTCAAGGGAAGAAGGGACATGCAGCCGAGCCTGGTAAGGGATTTAGCAGATGAAAGACATAGAAGGTAGAAACCCAGGCAGGTATAGGCTTAAATATCAATACAGACTCCAATTTGCACAGTGACACGCAAGTGCCTTCCTGCCCTCAAGAACCGGAACTACATTGGCCGTACGAGCTCCGAGAAGGTTGGGAATTGCGAATCTAGTGTTGGTAGTGATAACTGGATAATACATTGGCCAGATCCTACAACCTAGTGAGCTTTTCCTTTACTTGTGCAGATCCGACAGGTTAACCGAATTTACTACTTGGTCGGTTACACCCTAGGGGCTCTCAACTCTCAAGATCCCGTCACAGGAGGCGGCAAGTACGACTTAAAGGACAACGCAAAGGCAAGGGAACACACCCGCGAGGCAACCCTACGGCCAGATCCACGATCTAGGCCCCGGATCCATAAGCTCGAATATTCGCTTAGGATACGGAACCATCCACGGACGCAGAGTGAAGATTTTCCACTGCTGCTCCACCCCATCCCCACGTCTCGCCAAGACACTCAAGCTTCACCACTTGAACTCTTCGGAAGTTACCGAGAGAGCAGATCCCGCCCTACCGACGGGTACACAAGGTGAGGAAAGTTCAGCAGAACACGGATCATCGGGGGACCCCCTCCGTTAGTCGGTGTCTGGGCGCAGTTGGTAAGTTGGATCTGGCAATCTCGCAGATTTTGCTGATCCCGCTACACCACAATGGTGCGCGTGCCCGGATCTTTTGGTGACTCGGGATTTCACCGTGAGTCCCAAGAAGATGCTCAAGTGAAGATTGAGCCAGGGGAAGAGGCGTCGTCGGAGATCGGATCGACGAAGACGCTGCTGAATGAAACAAGATCCGCGGATCGATGGAGTTTTGGGAGGAACTCTGTCGACGGAAGAGAGGTGGATCCGGATCCGGATCTAGAAGAGAAACCTCTCTATCCTCCCCAGGTCCCCTCGGGGACCCCTGCGGATCTTGACGCAAGTCAAGATCCGCTAACAAAACAAGGGAAAGTGAAGGCGAAACGGTATGCATTTGCAGATGCACCGGTTAAGCCAACACCGTACCTAAAACCCACGCCCGCGCTCTCTGTGCCAAGAAACACGAAAGAAGAACGCAAAACGCAGTAAGAACTCACGCGGGAAGAAGATGTCAAGCTCCAGAGTCGGAAGAAGACCAAGCTGGATCCAGGTCAAGCTGGTCCGACAAGGATCTCGAGTTTGTGTATAGCCACCAAGCTCTACGCGATTCCTGCATCAAGATCCTGTCATGCAGATCCTGAATCCACGACAGATCGAAGATCCAAGGGAACCGGTGAGAGCACCAACGAAAACGGCGAACAAGTTGGTGGCAGTCAAAGATCTATTACGTTTGCTTACGGAGTCAGGCATCGTAGCTGGTGTGTTCGACGCAGAGGATATCTTCGAGCTAGACCTGGATCTCATAGTATCCGCGACGCGGGACCTCTTTGCCAGAGTGAAGTCCATCACCGGAGAAAGGTCGCGCACTATGGATCCAGTGTCGTCGCCGAGGATCAGCCAAGCTGCGTCCTCAAACTACGAATCCGCCGCTGAGGATGAGTCAGACACGTCGTCCGAACCACGACGCATGACTTTAGGACCCTCCGGGGCATCCATGCTGGAAGCGCGGGCGAGGATCCGAGGACAGGAAGCCCCTGAGAACGTGAAAGCTCGGGATCCAGTACGCCCTACGCGTGATTTGACACAATCCAGCCAGGATCGAGCCAGATCCGGCAAGAAGCCAGTGGGATTATCGTCAGATCAGGCTCGAGGTAATCGCCTCACGGATCCGGTCTCGCCAGTGGACCAGACGGCCACAGGCTCTTCCGACACTTCCTCAGGCACCCTGCAGCGACACTTCGAAGCTGCGATGAATCGCTTCCTGGCCGAACAGGGTATGAGAGCGCCCGTGCCACAAGTGCAAGTGCTCCACGAACATGGAGCACGGGACGTGGAGATGGAGTCAGTAGAGGGGGACAACTCCCATGATGAGCTCGACCCAGACGATCTGGATGGCCCATCCACTTCGGCAGCCGTGGTAGCAACGGCCACAGCCGGGGCAGGTGGATCGTCCATGATCCAGAGGGTACGGATCTCAGCTATATCGGACTTGAAGGAGTTCACGGGCAAGGATCAAGATGAGGACCGAGCGAGAACATGGAACAGTAAAGTCAAGTCGGCCCTCATGAGAGATCAAGCGTCGGATGCTGAGAAGTGTCTGACCTTTGCGGATCTGCTAGCGGGGCCAGCCAGGAACTGGTATCGGCAGCTAGGCAGATCAACCAGGAACAAGTGGCCAGATTTGCTGCGCAGTTTCCAGACCCAGTACTGTGGATTAGGAGTGTCGGTGGCACGACAATACTACCATGCTCGCCGCAGATCGGATGAATCCCCGTTGGAATACCTACATCGACTAAATGTGGCCGGTCTACGGGCCAAGTTGAAGATCAAGGATGGGGGATCCAAGGTACTGCGGGAACACGTGGATCATTTCATCGAGACGTTGGGAGATGTGGATCTGGCCGACAGGCTGACCCTGCTACGACTTCCCGACGCAGACGAGCTTGAAGAAGTACTGCGGGCGGTGGATCGCGCGAAACACCGCCAGAAGAAGGCGGCGGACGGATCCGGCAAGTATCGCTAAAAGGCTCCGACGCCTACGGCCCCAGCTCGACGTGTCCACCAAGTCACGGCGCCCGACTCAGGAACTGAGTCAGGATCCGACGGCTCGGACTCCGACCCTGAAGATTACCGTCGAGTCTGTCTCACTGCGTCCAACGATCGAACGGCGAAGACAGGAGACAACTCTCGACCGGGGGATACCGTACCCGGGGACCGTGGGATGTACAGATCCCGAGATCACATGGACGGGGCAGCACAAGTCAGGTGTTCGCAGTGCGGATCCCGGAAGCACACTGAATCTGGATGCTGGAAACATCTGGTC
>NW_003303667.1:390325-394009 GCF_000142945.1 Phytophthora infestans T30-4 | reverse complement strand
GGCTCATAACCTATAGGAATGTAGAATCGAGTAGATGTGAATGACTTGGATTGAACGCGTGCCAGACGCGTTTCGGCCCCCGCCGGGGCCTCGTCAGTGGCTTTACCAATCTCGAAGTGAGAGCTAACCAACCATCCGCTAACTAAGACCTATCACTATGCCTAGATCCTTCTAGAACCTTCCATATGCCGTAACATAGGATACTACTCTGGCGTCGATGTACGTGCACATCTTGCACCTCCAACACTCCCCCTCGACGACATGAGTCGTAGCCGTCTTGGTCACGAGCGTACAGCCATTCTGCTGCTCTCCGCATGATGCTTGTCAGCTGCAGCCTCTTCACTGCATACATTCTTGTAGCGTTTACCACCTGCGCGCTGGCCAGCGTATCCGTTGCTGCCGCGTTCGCTAGGTTTCCCGGCTCCCTCATGTTCACCACCACGTCGTCGCTTGACACCTTGTAGCCGTCCTTGAGCCTTGCTTGAGCTTGTTGTTGTTCCCCTTCTCGATCGACCTCTTTCGATCCACCACTCACACCACTCGAAACCACCTCCTTGTGCAGAACTCGGCCGTCCTTTTCCCGAACGCAAAGAGCGACTGCGTGTCCACCGCGCACTTGTATGGTCCGCTCCCCCTGTCGTCGGAGCCCGTTGCTTCCGCGACGACTTGAGCGTGAACTCCCCCAGCGCGTATTCCGCGTACACCGCAGTGCCCATACCAAGCCGTTTGGGCTCATAACCTGTAGGAAATGTAGAATCGAGTAGATGTGAATGACTTGGATTGAGCGCGTGCCAGACGCGTTTCTGCCCCCGCCGAGGCCTCGTCAGTGGCTTTACCAATCTCGAAGTGAGAACTAACCAACCATCCGCTAACTAAGACCTATCACTATGCCTAGATCCTTCTAGAACCTTCCATATGCCGTAACATAGGATACTACTCTGGAGTCGATGTACGTGCACATCTTGCACCTCCAACATTCTGTCGTAGATAGTCAAACAGGAGACCTCCACATGACAAATTCGACAGTGGTTCCCAAGTAGGCATCGTAGCCGACCCACTTAACCTTAAACTTCCGTTGTGACCGGGACGTACTCGTGGATAATGGTAGCTCATCGTCGAGAATTGCTTCAACTTCATACTGGTTCGTACTTGTGTCTGCTCCCAGCTGTCTTCAGGCAGTAATTCTTCTTCAAAGTCAAATCGCTGAGTCTCTTCGAGGTCGGCGATTAGCCTCGTCTTTGGTCTTCCGCCGAGTTCGGTGACTGCCTTCAGACGTGATACATGGACCACTGGGTAGAACCTATATCCACACTTGTCGGGTAGCTCCAATTCATAGGCGAATTCTTCCATCTTCTTCTTCACCCTGAATAGTCCATGCCATCGATGGGCTAACTTCTTGGTCAGGCCCGACTTGACTCGCTCCATAAACAACCAGACTTGATCTCCTTCTTTGAACAAGGAATTGGTGGATTTATCGCCTGGTTCTGCAACTCTATCTTCGTCACCTGCTGTGTTGGGAATGGATCTTTTCTCCTTTTTGCTCAGTGCTTCGTTGTGCTCTCTGTTGCAGGTGATCCAATACGATCCCGCGATGATTACGGTAGGATGTTTACGCCACCGATGATTAGACGAGTACAGAGTGTTGGTGATTGGATGCACCAAATGATTGGATGCAAACTAGGTAGAGAAGACAGTGTAAGTTCTTATCAATCAATCACTTCTGAATTTCCATGCTGCCCCTCAAGTGACTTCCCTCGCCTCGGCCTCCTCGCCCCAAGCTTCGGCAGTCCTCCCCTCGCAAGACACAAGATCCAACCATCACCTTCTTCACTCTCGAGCTCGTCGTGCCTTCTCTCGCACTTGGAACTCAGCCGCTAATCGAAGGGCAACTTCTCGTTGCCTGTTCGCTTCTCGGCGCCACTCGACTGCGTCCGCTGAGTTGGCTGAGCGTCCCTGTCCACGTCGTATTGAGCTCGTCATAGCTTTGAGTGTAGACTTGGCGTCCCAACCATGTACCAGATAGAAAGGGGTTTCCCGCCGAGTCGAGTCTCTTGAGTTGTTGATAGCGTGTACTATCTTCTCGGCGATGTCATCCCAGTCGGCTTGAAGTGGGTCTTCCACGTAGACCCGTATAGTCTGAACCATTGTCTTGACTGACCTCTCTTGTTTACCGTTGGCTTGTGGTCGGTAACTCAGCGTAGCTCTTGATCTCGACTGCATCATCTCGGAGAAAGTTTGGAATACTAGACTCATAAACCTTGGATCTCGGTAGTGCCGTATCAGAGACGGAGCCCCGAACTGCCTGAAGACGCATTCTTCAAATACCTTGGCCACTTCGAGTGCCCCGGTGTCATTCATAGCCTTAGCGATAACGAACCCCGTGAAGTGGTCCTGGAACAGCAGCAGTGCAGTATTGCCCCGCTGAGTTCGAGGTAGGGGAATCACGAAATCCATTGACACGACTTGGAATGGATGGTCTGACACCACATTTCCCGGCGAGTAACCTCTTAACTGTGGTTTGCTCTTACTGGTACTGCAGTCCTCGCAGGCCCTAACATGTTTCACCACGTCGGCGTAAAGACCAATCCAGTAGTAGTCGGCCTTGACTCGGTGATACGTTCTGACGATGCCTTGATGTCCCCCTTCGATCGAGTTGTGACAGTTATGAAGTATCTCGTCGACCATAGTTGACGGAATCACCAGTCTCAATGAGAATTTCGGTTCGCCGAGTTCGCCCTGTCGGCGAGCTTCATCTCGGCGGTATAACAGGCCGTCTTCGCTGAGTACAAAGACTTCTGCGACTTTGCCGGCATTCTGAGCTCGACGGTGTGTAAGGTCCTCAAATTCGCCTCTCAGGTACGCTTTCAGATCGGCCCACCTGAGTTCTTCATCTTGTGCCTTCGCGATTCATCGTCTCCGCTCAGTCTGTACTGTCACTGGATCAATGTCGTTGCCATTCTGAGCTGTTTGGGCTGACTCCATCTGCGACCCTGTTTCGACATTCGGGGTCGTGTGGTTAGTCCGCCGAGCTGATGCCCTGCTGACTTGTTCGAATTCATCTCCACTGCTTCCAAACGCCGATTCTCCAGGATTTGTTGATATGGCTTCGTGATCCTGACTTCCTCCTCTTGCTCTAGCCGAGTCTTCATCCAGCTCGTCCTCAAAGTGAACTCGGCGTACTCGGCTACGAGTGACTGCTGTGACAATCGGGGTTTCCGCTGGGTTGTCTGTGGCGTACGGTTCTTCAGCTACTCGGTTAATCATTCTCAGTTCTGCTTTCCTATCCGTCCCGAGAATTACTCGTCCAGCTTTAGCTTCAAGTGCTTCTGTAGCGAGAGAATCAGCCGCTGCGTTATAGTGTCGCGCTATGTGTCGATACCGGACCGAGTTGAGTTGTTTCGTGAGATCCTTGTGTCGAGCTAGCTCCACTTGCTACGTTTCCTTCTTGCATGCTATCACCGCGATGGATTGCTGCATTGCAAGCCGGGAGGAAGCGAGAGATAATCATATCTCTTATCCCCTCGGTCAATCGCGGCCAAGAAGCCATTGTTCCCGTCACTGTATAGGGCGAGGTTGACTATGAGCCACTCACAGATACGCCCCCCGCCGCCATCTACATGTCCCAATCTCCTCATCTCCCCCCAGAATGAAGGAGAAAAGTTCACACTCGGCCGTGTGTTGTTG
>NW_003303667.1:383111-389708 GCF_000142945.1 Phytophthora infestans T30-4 | reverse complement strand
CGAAAAGCTTCAGTGTGTTTCTCGGTTTGGGGGCGTTACTGCAATTAGCGTCCGGATTGCATGATTCCGGAGTGCAATATACAGCTGAGGCTACGCTCGCACATGTATCTATAAAACAGTCTCCGTAGAATTCGCACATGCCTAAGTCTCCGACGTCCTTGAAATGAAACCCCTTAGGATTGAAGCACTCAGTAATATCCAGTACGCCCTTAGGCCAGGCGACTTCTTCAGGCTCGTGGTCGGTGTTTATAGGAGGATCTTCGTAGATAGGTCGACGTATGGAAGCTCGCGTAAGCGCTCGAGCACACCAGGAAGCGACAAAACCGACTAAACCTTACGTGCCTTCAGCTAATGTACATGGTAGATACGTGTACCACTTCTAGTAACCCCACACTTGGCCTAATGACGACGATTTGGGGAGCTAAAAACGCTCCACATGCCAGCGCGTTTCTTCGCTTGGTGTCGTATTTTTTTACACATCCAGCGAGTAGGTGCAGTCCTCACGTATTTCTCAGCCTCCAATAGATCGACATCAGTAGACGTTTGATTGGGTGTTTCCTCCTCCTCTTTCTCCTCCGCAGAAGGTACAGCAGGATCCGCTTCGCTTTGTTCAGAGGTTGAGTCTGAAGCGTGGTCGGTAGCAGACCCAGGCCGAATTTCCGTGCCTACAAGGTCTGAGCAAACCTCGTCGGTAAGATCAATCACAGGAGCTGTGGCACCATACCCGGTCAGTAGCGTAGTTTCCTCGCTTGTAACATGTGTAATACACGAAGATTTGACTGTTGCATCGTGTTCTATCGGAGTTTCGGAAGTTTTGAGAGCTCTGAACCGGTACCCGACATTGCATTCAGCAGTGTGCATTGAGTCGCTTTCAATAGGAGCTTTGGAGCTCGGATTCTTAGTAAAATACCCTTCGTCGCACGCATCACGTAGCACACTTCTTGTAGCTTCCACAGTATCACTGACAGCGGCAATCAGCTCCTTACAAAGGGCAGTTGCCATGGTGGGGCGTCGGATGCACCCAAGCTTTAATTGATACGACCGAAGGGTCCGCCACTACACTTCGCTAAGATCCACGCAATTTCCGCGCACGTCTTGTCTTCGCCTCATGAAGTTCGTGCCTCTCCGGAGTCGAGGGACACCGGAAGTGCCGTCGATTGAGAGTACGACGGCGGATCTGTGGCCGCGTGGGTCGTCGATGACAAAGTGACGCGAGTAGTACTCGATCACATCACCCGGGAGAAGCTCCGGAGGCAGCTCAGAGGCGCTGAGGCCTGGCATTGTCAAGTGGCGGCTTCTGGGCGTCGGGAGCGATCTGCAGTCTCTAGCCCAGTTGGATCTGCTCTTTGAATGTCTTAAATGCGACACGTGCACAAAAGAAATTTTGTGTGGAGTTACTTAATCAAGGGCTACATTATCGTTACTTTGAGAGCCGCAACTTCAGCGTTACTTAGCTAAAAAAAACGGTTAAGGTACTTTTGGACAATAAAAAAGGCGACGATGCGTCCGTACTGTCAGGCGCTATGCGACTAAAACGGCCACTTAGACAGGTTCGTTTCTGTGTGTTTTGTGGTCAAATATTCTCGGTATTATTGTGTTGGTCAGATCCTGTGACGGGGTCACACAGCACCTTGCGCAAGAGGAAGTTATCTTCCGAGAGTATACAAACTCTCAGTGAACGGCAGTTCACAGGTCCCCTCTTTTATTAACGAGAGCGAAGTGACCCAAATAGGGTAGATTGTAAACTGAGTATATTTATAGGTAGGATAAGTTCGGGTTTAATACAAACTATAAGTTACCTATAGAAATGCAATGTCATTTAACCAATGGTTGGCTTTGAACGACTTTGGTACCTTGTACCAAATATCCCGGAGTATGACGTGTCATACTCCTGAAGTGTGAAGTGTCACACTTCATGTAACCAGGGTACACTTAGGGCTACGTACCCCGTTACATCCTCCCCCGCTTAGGTTCGGTTTACTGACCAATCAGAATGAAGAGGTGTTCGTCACAAACTCTCATTCTCAAAGTCGAGAACCATCGACTTGGCCGCGCGAGCGCGGCGGAGGCTCACTTCACAGTTAGAGCCTCGAGCAGCAACCTGTGCGCTCTTCGTCAAGGTCTCCACTTCGACCGTTAACATGCCTCGTGGCACTGCTAAGAGCGGTGCTAAGACACGCTCCAAGGCTGCAGCCGGTAAGGCGCAGGCCAAGAGCACTAAGCCTCACGGCAAAGGCTCTGCACTCAAGGAGGCTACTCAGGTGGCCTCCGAGGCGATCGGTTCCTCGGGTGACGCGGCTGCGGACAAGCGCGCAAGCAGGCGCCGCAGTCCGTCGCCCTCGTCTTCAGACAACCGTCCGAACCCTCGGTTCGTAGAACGCGAGTTCAACTCGGGCAGTGAAGACGATGCCGAGTCCGAGAGCACTCAGGATGCTCCTGCGGGCTCTGTGGGAGGGCACCGCCCAGTGCCCAGTGAGCACAAAGAAGGCAGCGTGCAGTCGCCCGCTAGTGATCACGGTGATCACAGTCCCAGGACCTCTGTGCGCTCTGAGAGTCCGGCCGTTAAGGCTAAGGGCGCTCCCAAAGCCGGTGGCGATGAGGAAGAGAATCCTCGCAAACGTCTCTCGCTTGCCGAGGGTCTTGCGCGCGCTAAGGCCTCTAAAGCCGAAGGCGCCAAGCTCTCAAAGAAGCGTACCGCCTCTAAGTCTCCACTCCGCGAGGAGAAGGAGACTCGACGCTCCTATCAGAGTCTCTTCGGCTCCTCGGATGAAGAGGAGGAGAAGGAGGAAGAAGAGGAAGAGGAGGGTGCCGTTGTTGAGCCCCGGGAGGTCTCGAATGACCTCGACCAGCAGCAGGAGGAATTCCAAGCTGCCCAGCGTGTGCGTGGGGGTTCCGTGGCGGCACCCGTCAGCCAGGGAGCTGCCATCAACTCAAGAGGGTATTGGCCTCCCGAGGAGAGCTCTGGGGCTGACCTCTTCTTAGAGCTTCTCGTCGCTCCTCGTGGCCTTGTGGGCGGCCACACTTCTAGGGGCATCTATGAACGAGCCCTTGTTCAGAAAGAACAGTTGTTCGTCGACAACTTGGAGGCTGCTCGGTGTGTGCTTCTCGCGCCACACCGCATTCCCCTTAAGGACTTCACGACTTGTCGTAAGAAGCCCGAGACCCGGGGTGGTCTCTATCCTGTTTGGGGATACCCCTGGGTTATGCCCGAGAACTGTCCCACGTGGAGTTATTGTGAGGACATGTTCTGGGCGTGGGTGGAGACTCTCAAGTACTCGCCCACGGAGTTATGGGAACTCCATGAAGATCAGCAGCTGTCCCACATCCTGGACCAGCGTGATCTTCGTGTGAGGTTTGCCCACTTGATCAGCAAGCGTATGCTGCCAAGGGACATCCGGAAGCGCGCGGCTTCTAGCGCTCACGATGAGCGCGGGTACGGAATGTATTCATCGACCGTACCCCGTTCGGGTAAGAAGCCCCGGACTACTTATGAAGCTGCCGCCGCTTCTGTTCCTAGATTGCGACAGCCTTCGGGCAGTCAATCAGGAGCCGTTCAATCGGCTCCTACGAGCTCTCGGAGTGGGCATATCCCCTCCACTTCACGAGGAGCTGTCGCTTGCCGCGACACCGTTGCTCCTGGAGGATCCGCTCCACGTGGAAGTGTGCTTCTCCATTCCGGTCAAGCAGGGGCGGAGGTGCCCTCGTACGAGTACGAGTACTCGGCGCCTCCCGAGAGCCACTCTCGTCCGAGTGCTCCGACTGCGGGTCCGACACAGGACCCTGAGGTTGACCGCCTCCGTCAACGTGTCCTCGTGCTTGAGATTGCACTTGGCCTTGGGACTGGCGGTAATGCTGCCGCCCAGGCCGGGAATCAGGGCGAGCTTGCTCGTCTTGCGGGCCGCCTGGACCTGGTGGAGCGAGAGGTCGCGAGCCTGCACCTGCGGGTGGATCGCCGGGCCTCATCGTCCGATCTGGACGAGGCCTTTCGCATGATCCGACGGATCGAGGCTTTGTTGCCACGTCCGGAGCCGCCTGCGGCACACTTCCAGACGTACGCGTATGGTGCGTACCCGGCGTACTCAGCGTACTCGGCGTATGGTGCCGGGGTCCGTTCGTATGGAGCCCCTCCGGCGTACGGTCTTGACCGCAGCCTTGCCGTCCCGACCGAGACTTGGGTGCCTGCTCCGACGCCCTCGTCGACGACTGTGACCGGCCCTCGCTTCGAGGAGCTGGGTCAAGGGGGATCTGCGAGTCAGCAACCCCCTGCGGGTCAAAGTACCGCTTAAGACGTCCGACATAGAACGTCGGGTGCGTCGTCATTGACTTTGGAAGGTCGATGGTGTACGACGCACCATGTCTGGCCAGGACTGCAAAAGGTCCGATGAAGCGGTGCTTCAGTTTGTTGCTGCCGACAGAGCTAGCAGTGTCTAGAGGTAGGCTCCTCGTGTCTAGCAACACTAAGTCACCAACCTCAAATATACTTAAGTTTTCTCTTCCTTGTTTGTCTGAGTACTCCTTTTGTTTATCTTGGGCCGCTGCCATGGCATCGCGGACCCTGCTGACAATGTTCAGCTTGGTATCCATAAAGGATTCCACCTGTTTCCGCAGCAAAACTGGTCTCACATCCGAGACCTGGGAGGAAAGGGCTTTCCGAGCCTCTCCCCCACTTAGAATAGAGGGGTCAGTGTCTCCTCGAAGAGTGAGAGGCACGCTGGGGTGGCGGAAGCCGTTCAAGTAGAGCGGCGTGAGCCTCGTGGACGCGTGCACCGCGTTGTTGAGCGCAAACGCAACAACTGGAAGCTGCGTCGACCACGTAGGTGGTGCTGCTGCGCACACACTGCGCAGATTGTCTTCGAGCACTCGATTGACGCGCTCTGTTTGGCCGTCTGTCTGCGGATGGTCCGCAGTGGACATCTGCAGAGGAGTTCCCAGTAAAGGGAACAGCGTTTTCCAAAACGCAGCAGTGAACCGCGGGTCTCGGTCCGAGACAATCGTCTCCGGGAGACCGTGATAGCGGAACACGCCATCGACGAACAACCTTGCGGTTTGTTCGCCGGTATCATCAGTGACGGGAACCGAAGCAAGATGTCCCATCTTGCTCAGCCGACACACGAACACCAAAATTCAGGTGTTGCTGTGTCCGTCGGCGGGAAGCCCAAAGATGAAGTCAAGACTCATCGACTTCCAACAGTCAGCCGGTACGGGCAGGCTCTGGAGTGGAGCCGAAGAGTGCCCTGCGGGTTTGACCCGCTGACATGTTTCACATGTCTTGACGTATCGGGCGACCCACTTGTACATGTGGGTCTACCAGAAGGACTGAGAGACCGACAGAAAGGTCTTCTCGCGGCCCAAGTGGCCGCTGGAGGGCGCGTCATGCGCCTCCGCGAGGATGTCGAACTTCAGATCCTCGTCGTTGGGTACGACCACCCGTGGAGGATCAGTGGGCTCCACCCGATAATAGAGGAGGCCCTCCTTCAACTCATATCGGTGGAGCCGTGAGCGCTGTCGCGACGAGAGCCAGTCGGACTTCGCGCTCGTTCCGGCCTTAAGGAACTTGACGATAGGCGCGACAGCCTCATCGTCCCGATACGCCATGCGTATCCGATCATATAGATCCGATGTCACCCGCGTGATGTGGGCCAACTCATAGTCGGGACGCCGAGAGAGGGCGTCCGCAAGCACGTTGAGCTTGCCCGGCTTGTATTCGACGCGGAAGTTGTATTCCGCGAAGAAGGACAGCCACCTCGCCATCCTTTGTGAGAGGTGAGGCGAGTTAGTCGCCGTCCTCAAGGACGCGTGGTCTGTGTAGATCACAAAGGGCCTAGAGCCCAGAAGGTGAACACGGAACTTCACAAGGGCATATTTCATTGCCAGGAGCTCCTTGTCATGGACAGGGTAGCTCCGCTCGGCGGCTTTGAGCTGCCGGGACTGGAACGAGATGACTCGTTCCTGTCCAGCCGTGTCGTCCTGCAGCAATGCACACCCGATGGCGTAATCGGAGGCATTGCAGACGACGCTAAACGGCTTCGTCTCGTCCGGCAGAGCCAGGACAGGGGCCTCTTGGAGACTGGCCTTGATGCTGTCAAAAGCATCCTGGTGCTCTTGTTCCCAGCGCCAGTCGACGTCCTTCTGAAGGAGGCTCGACAAGGGCTTAGCGAAGCCCGCGTACCCAGCGCTGTACTTGTGAAGGTAGTTGGCCAAGCCCAACCACTTTTGAAGATCCTTCTGGGATCGGGGCGTCGGCCATGCTGCTATGGCCTTGACCTTGTCTGGGTCAGCCCGAACGCCCACGTTGCTGACGAAGCAACCGAGAACTTTAATCTCTGGTGACGCGAAAACGCACTTGTCGATGTTGGCGTAGAGCTTGTTCGCTCGCATCACGTCCAACACTCGACGGAGGTGTCCTAGATGCACCTCCATGGCCGTCTTGCCTCCCTCGGCACGGCTATGGACGAATATGTCGTCGAAGTACGCCTGTACGAAGGTACGCAAAGGGCGGAACAATTGCGTCACCAGGCGATTGAAAGTCGCCGGGGCGTTAGACAAACCTGCGGCATGACGAACCACTCCCAAAGCATGCCGCTTGGAGTGCTTACC
>NW_003303667.1:378195-382659 GCF_000142945.1 Phytophthora infestans T30-4 | reverse complement strand
GGGCTCTTGAGAATCTCAGAACCCAAGCGCGCTTGAGCTGCTTGTTCATGTCTTCCAGGACGTTCTCGTCCAGACAGAGGAGGAGTTCAGCTCCTCCTGAGTGGTCTCAGGTCTCATGAGTACCATCTCAGCAATCGCTCCAGCCTTGAGGTTGACCAGGAAAGACTCATCCGTCATTTCCTCGAGGTTCAGTATCTCCGTAACCTCTGGCAACGGTTCCAAGTGGACACCAGATGCCTTGACGGGTAAACCTGTCTCGCCATCGAAGATGTGATAACACTCTTCCACCGGCCTTGTCGGAGGAGCCCGGGCCCTGGACTCCGAGTCGCTTGAAGCGACGTCGATCGGAACGAAGTTTGGATCCGACTTGAGGCGGCGGCGGCGTCTTTGCCGACGGCGTCTGTGACGGGGAGCTTTGCTGCCCACGTCTAGGGATGTCGTCTCTACGACATACGAGGCACTCGTGGCCTCGTGTGATACTGTTGTACCCACACAGGAAGCGTGTTCAACGCCTTTCTCTTCAGTTAAGGTCTGGGCGACCGCGTGTGGCACTGTGTTACCCACACAGGAAGCGTGTTCAACGCCTTCCTCTTCAGTTAAGGTCTGGGCGACCGCGTGTGGCACTGTGTTACCCACACAGGAAGCGTATCCGACGTCTTCCTCTTCAGTTAAGGTCTGGGCGACCGTGAGTGGAACTCTGTTACCCACTCTGAACACGCTGTTCTCAGTGTTCATGACAGCTGCAGCTGTCTGCGGAACTAAGTTACCCGCCTGTGGACCTAAGTTACCCACTTGGCCGACGCCTCTTCTGGGCGCGGCCACCATCAAAACATCCTTGGAGTCGTCATATATGTCGACGACTCCCAAGCATCTGCCGGATGCTTTGGTACCCTGGCAGCCCTCGCGGGCACCCCGGGTCCTGACAGAGGTGGGAACATGACTCACCAATGCTCTGTCGGACTGCGCAGGGCGGCTGGCACCGATTGCCTTGCCTCGCCAGTCGATCCAGGGCTCGTGCTTCTCAAGCCAGGGCATGCCCAGGATCATATCATATGGATCCATATCGAGAACAGTAAACTGTTCGAGGCTGTCAAAGTCTTCAAACTTGACAGCCAGATCCACTTGGACGTTGGGGACAGTGACGACCTTCCCGTCGGCCAGTCGCACTGACACCGTCCCGTTGCCCTTGCATTCTCTCAAAGCTTCGGACAACTTGTTGCTGTTACGAGCAACCGTCTGGCGGCGTGCGAAATTCTTCGACGCCCCAGAGTCAATCAAGATTCTAAAGGGGTGATCGTATCCCCGTACACATCCGTGTACTACGAGCAACCCGCCGCTGCTCTTCGCCGATTCGAGAGTGCGAAGACTCTCAGGGGCTAAGTCTCCGTGGTACGCGCCACCCGCGCACCCATCACGAGGACTTAGTTCTTCCCCAGTAGGGCGCCCCGCCCCTACTGGTTCCCTGCGTTCCCCTGTCCCCGGGATCCTGGCTTCTGCCAGCGACCCTTGAGGACGGGATTGGGGAAGGACCGTCTGCGGAGTCTTTCCGCGGGACAGTCGCGCTTGAAGTGGCCCATCTTCCCACAGCCGAAGCAGCGGATGTCACGCTGTTCGGCGGACCCGAGTTCCATGGGAACTGGTCCGTTGGGGCTTGTTCGACCGGGAGCCGACAAGGAGCTCCCAGGCCACGCTGAGGCCGGCGTACGCGCCTGGCGATGGCTGTACTCTTCTTGAAGAGCCACTTGAATCGCCTCTTCAAGGGTGCTTGCCTGCACCCGGAACAGCTGAGTGCGTGCGGGGCCCACTCGAAGGCCGTCCATGAACACAGTCATCTTGATGTGTTCATTGAGTGGGTTTCCCACTAGGGACGCCGTGAGCTCCCGTATCTCTTGCACATACTCGTGCAGTTCGCGCCTTCCTTGTTTACACGCGAGGAAGCGCGAACGCTGGCGGTACTCGTAGTTCGCCGGGAGGAACGCGGCTCGGAGCTGTTCGCACAGCTGAGCCCAGGATGTGAAACATCCAGGGGATGTTGCTTCCCGAGTGTACACCCAACTCTTAGCACGACCGCTAAGGTTGGAGAGTGCAAAAGCAACACGCAGTTGCTCGGTCGAGATCAGAGCCGCGTCCATCGCGAGCTCTACTTCTCGGACCCAGAAGTGAAGGTTCTCGCCTTCCTTCCCTTCATACGGCTTTACCTTCAGCCGTATTGGCTTCGGGTGAGGCGGATTTGCTTCCGCCGCCGGAGCCTGCAGGTTCTCCCGCACATGCGCGATGAGGCCCTGCTCGTACGCGTCGAATGCATTGACGCGCTCGAGCTGCTCAGCCGGTGTTGACACCACCAGGCTCTGCAGGGCCTCCATCCCGAAGATGCCTGCCATCTTCCGAACCGACTCGACCTGAGAGTCGTTCAAATGGGAGAAGTCGTTCCTATCCATGGCAACGAACTTCGGAGGTTCAGGTAGTCTACCCGCGATGGCGTGGATTGACTACAAGTGCTACCAAATGTGACGGGGTCACACAGCACCTTGCGCAAGAGGAAGTTATCTTCCGAGAGTATACAAACTCTCAGTGGACGGCAGTTCACAGGTCCCCTCTTTTATTAAAGAGAGCGAGGTGACCCAAATAGGGTAGATTGTAAACTGAGTATATTTATAGGTAGGATAAGTTCGGGTTTAATACAAACTATAAGTTACCTATAGAAATGCAATGTCATTTAACCAATGGTTGGCTTTGAACGACTTTGGTACCTTGTACCAAATATCCCGGAGTATGACGTGTCATACTCCTGAAGTGTGAAGTGTCACACTTCATGTAACCAGGGTACACTTAGGGTTACGTACCCCGTTACACTCTTCAAACTCACCAGGCCAAGCTTTGCCAAAAGCTGCTTCAGTCCCGGCTTCAGCAGATTGAACTAATGGAAGGGAAGCTTGAAAAACTGGCCAAGTACACGGCGAAGCTGTTAAATGCGCACGATGAGCTAGCTACATTGATCTCACTCAAAGAGGAGGAAACCACCCGCATTGCAGCCGTGACGGGGTTTCCTATTCGCAGCTCAAAGTACGTCATGTCTTACTCGGTTGTGCTGGAGGAGTGTTGCAGCTCAATGTTAGGCCACACGCAGCATTGAGAATTTGAGGACCAGAGTGGGGTTATTGAGTAAGACGTTTACAATTAATTGGCTTCCGAAACACAACATGCTACGTCTAAATTGTCGCCAGTAATTCCAGATCTGTGTCTTGGACCGCCTTCGCTACCTTGTTTTTTTCTCGTGGTTACCTCGGGTTGCCTTAAGATCATCCACATAATGCGAAGACGTATAATAGTGACGTCGTCATGGCTTACAGCACATCGGGTAAATCGCGAGCTATTTTTAAGCATCGTATACACTTGGGCGAGAACTAGCACACCGCAAGAAGTTCCGTCAGGCTACTTCGGTCCGGAAAGCCACACGGTCTACTCAACGATTGGATATGGCTCTCCCAGCATGGTGGAATCGTGCCAAACTCTTAAAAACTCGGCCACTACTGCCTCGTAGGTGTGCTCAAGAGTGTCGTTGTATGACGTAGAGCACAATGGTTCGTAGAAATACGGTGTGACTGTCGCCATCGCCGTCCGGTATGAAATACTGACAATAATCACACCCCAGTGTATGTCGCTCAAATGGACAGGCAACACAACGTACTTGCAGCTATTAATTTCTGGTGGCCTCGGACAGCCCAATGACGGTGCGAATGAGTCCAAAGCATAGCAGCTACCAATCGATTCGCAAATGCATCGAATTCCAAAGTCGATAATCGTATCACTCAGCATACGATCTCGGGCAATCATGCCAGCCATTTTCTCCACCATGACGGTTCCCTCGCCACAATCAAGCCGAAAGATTGAGCTTAGACAAGCGCTTTCCAGCACACGCACGATGTCGTCCGCCAGTTGTTGATGTCTCACTGGAACAACGTCAGGCATTGGAGCAGCAGTTCCGGTCTCCTCGTCGAATATCTCCGGGTGTGCGAGGATCTTTTTCCACTTTGTCGATAACAGCCACTTCACATCTGTTATCCATAAATTGAACTTCTTGACAAGACTGAAGTACTCAACCATTCTGAAGACCCCACCACTAGTAGCAACACAGAAAGCAACACACCCCGTGAGCAACACATCAAGCAACACAGAGCTCCCGCAGCACATGAAACAGCACATGAAAAGCACAAACCTAGTAAAGCGCGGGGTACCACCAGGAAAGAAAGCTAAGACTTCGTTCGTGGACCCCTCCGGATGTTCGACATCTTGATGCTCATTGAAGTACTTTGATCCTTGACGTTTCTTCTTTTCGACAGCAACCACAGCGTTCAATTTAATGACAAGGCTCTGAGGAATCACAAATTGTAGTCCTAGTCAGCCGTACAAACTAATTCACGACAGCTGCGAGGAGTTCGGGCGCTCATGAAATCGTCATCCATG
>NW_003303667.1:343629-377736 GCF_000142945.1 Phytophthora infestans T30-4 | reverse complement strand
TTGGACCTTCAATGTTTTGTGTCGCACTCGGTGCTGGTCTTTTGTCATCGTAAATTTGCGTATGGCTCATCCCCCGTCTGAGGTGAATTTGGCGATTTCATCTGCCGGATAAAATCCATAGTATCAATAAGTTCTGTGGGCTCAATTTCCGATGCGGCATCTGATAAATAGGAATTGTCGGTTTCGTCGTCCTCTTCCGGCAAAGTCGTTGTATCTGATACCGATCCAGCTCCAACACCTTCACGTAGCTCACGTTGAACCAGTTCCTTCCAGGCATGCAATGCTGTGCAGAAAGCAGGACTTGACAGACCTGAGAGACGCTCCATCACGGGCTCGAATACTGCTTTTGCATAGCAGTACTTCTCCTCGGTTGACATAACAACAACATTTGCTCGCTCGCGGCGACGCAACTTCACGTAGATGATTCGGCGTTTCGATTTAACGCGCAGTCTTGTCGTTTTGGTATCTCCTAGCTCTCCTTTCACTTGTGTTGCTTCGTGTGTTGCTTCGTGTGTTGCACCACTCGGTTGTGTAGCGTCCTGTGTTGCACTACTCGGTTGTGTTGCTGATAAAGTTGATGCAGAATCCTGCGGCTGGACCGCGTCGAAGGCATCGCTGGCTACTTTCATCGAAATTTGAACGTCCTGGAGGGAATAGATACCCGCTTGAAACGCCTTTTCCATTGCCGCCATTTCCAGCATGTCCCAGCGTGGAGAAATCGTCAATGCCGGGAAATACTCGAACCGGTGAACGCGGTCAGCAATGTACATCAAGTGTTGACACGGGAGGTGATTACTTCGATAGAATAGGCATGTACACGTCCACTGATAGTCATTGCAGCGATATGTGCGCCCCTGCGTAGACAACATCCACTCTCCCACTTCCACGTTTTCTTTCTTGCACGTAGCTTCCGCCAGATATACCATGAAGTGCTCCCACTGAGTGCGCACTTTTGTAAACGAAGCATCGCTCAGGTGCTTTGCCACAACTAAAAGGAAGTCTGGGACAGAGTCAGGTTGCCGCGAGGTCACGGAGTGCTTGCGAATTGAAGCAAGTAGCTGTCGAATAACTGTCGTTTGGTGAGCTAGAAGCCCTCCAATCGTCGCATCAATACGGGACCTTTTACAGAGGAGCTTCACCTGATTCCAGTTGGACTCAATTCGATTGGTGGTGGTATTGCCTGCAGAAAAGTACGCCCCACGGAGATAATTTGCCCACATCGAATCGCACGTTTTTTAATTCCGCAAAAATAAGCAAGTAGCTTAGGGCACTTCTCCTCGCACGTTCTTGTGAATGCTGTCAACTCTGAATTGAACGCTATCTGCGTGTTGCTACATTTTGCACAACATATTTAGCAACACAACAAAGCAACATATTAGGCAACATTTCATAATCAACACATGAAGCAACACACAGAATCGTACCAGTAGAATAGCTTTGCAAACGCGTCCTCCATCCTGTTGCGCTGTGACATTGTCAGGTCAAACTTGGGACGACGAAGCACTTTTCTCCAGTACGTGAGCGCGTGGAATTGGCACAGAATAACCTTGGTGCCGAAAATTGCTCTTTCCAGGACCCGCCACTCCACGAAATCTTTGTCGATAACGATAGTCTGGATTAAATTCCAGGACATGTTCTTCATTTTGAAGAATTTAACGATACGGTCCATTGTTTGTGCTTTTTGGTCTAGCGCAAGAAAGTCGATTACAGGTATGCCCCGTCCTGTTGCCGACGTGACCACAAGACTTCCTAAAAAAGCAAACAAGTTAGTATGTGTATGATCTGACAGTTAAATACGATGCAACTTACCCAAATGATATCCGAGGTTATTAGTCCCGTGCGTCCAGTCCATCACCAGTGTGTCACCCCACTGACGAAAACACTCCTTCTGAATGGAGGTTTGCAATGCAATGACACAGGTTATATCCATTTGGTCTTGCACCAGGAGAACATCATTTCCTTTTTCCGCGACAAAAGCACCCAAAAGAGACTTGGTTCGTTCCAACGCTGATGATCCCAATAGCACCCGTAGCATATTACGTGTTTGCTGAGGTGTAATAGTAATATCTGCACGTAAACAAAATGTTGTTAAGCTTGATTAAAACTTTGAATGTACAGCGATTCTTAAGGTTTACTGCGGTCACCCTCCATTACGAAAAGCACCCACCTAGCTTGTCCGCCAGATACCGGTTGACAGCAGCAGTACTGGGCTTCACCTCGTTGAGTAGACCGAGTTCTTGTCGAACTTTGCGCGACAAAAGTGACTTCGCACTACGATACGAATCGAAGATCACCTTCGTAGTGGGGTGGTTGTGCATCGATATCTAAAAAATTAAACAGTTAGAACTACTAATATGCGTAAGAACAGCATCTTACGCACCTCTGTGTCTTCATCAATACACACTTTCCACGAGGGTTTACCGGCCTCAACTGAGTAGACGGAACGCACAACGAAGCTCGCTTCACATCCTGTAAAGCGGCAGACCTGTTCACGGCGCCCACGCCCTCGGGGGGCCTGAGTTGCAGCATGCGTACACCAAACTCGTTTGAAGCTGTGGGTCAAATAATCAGGTATCTTCTTAGCACCAGGAAGCCTAAGCAACACTCAAAGCAACATAGCAGCAAACGACATAGTGAGACAGCAACATAAACGTCAATATCGGTATCGTGCATTCACCTGTTGTGCTTCTCTCTTGTCTCAGAGCTCCGAGTTCGATAGCAAAGAAAGTGCTCGACTTCGTAATCTTCGAGCACTTTCTGATACTCCTCCCACGTGCTGAAGACCTTTTGCGGTAGCCCTGGCTTGTCGTTGATCACTGGGTTTAGCGTTTTCACAATCTTCTTGCGGTTATCCGCGTTTGTGGTTTGGCGACGCCAGAGATAATGTGGTCGACTAGCCGACCCTTCAGTGGATACTCTTACCCGCTTTGTTGGAGGCTCAGGATCTCGGTCATCTGCAGTCGATAATCCTAAATTAGAAAGTGTAAATAACATTGTAGACGACTCGTACCTGAATCTAATACTTTGTTTTCCGTATCGTTGGAGTCCGCTAGGGTGGCTGCGGCGGCGTTATCCTTAACGTTGCCCTCAACGCTGCTCTCCATGTTGCCCTCAGTGTTGCCATCCATGTTGCCCTCCATGTCGCCCTCAGTGTTGCCATCCATGTTGCCCTCCATGTTGCTCTCAGCGATAGCGACCGGCGAGTCAGCTGCCACCTTAGCAGTAGCGTTCTGGGAGTGTTTCACCTCTTTTTCATGTGTGGTAGCCTCAGCCGTGGTATCCTGTGTGGCGGGGACATCCTCGTCCTGCGTGGCGCTCTTCGGGGCGTTCTTCGGGGCGGGAACATCCTCGTCCTGCGTGGCGCTCTTCGGGGCGTTCTTCGGGGCGGGAACATCCTCGCTCTGCGTGGCGTCCTGCGTGGCGTTCTTCGGGACGCTCTTCGGGGCGGGAACATCCTCTTCCTGCGTGGCGCTCTTCGTGGCGTTCCTCGGGGCGGGGGCATCCTTCGTGTGGCCGCGTGTCAGACCAACGTAATCACGCGGGTGCAAGGTGGAGCGACGTCCTACACACATCAAATTAGTTTATATCCATCACAGCGTACCTTATAAGCGTCATACCTGTGTTTGCGACCAACTGGACGTGCGCCACACCCTCTTGTTTCGCAGCCCCCCCGTACTGGGCGCTCGCATCTTCTCGTCTTTCTTCGCCATATCACCGTTGTAGGTTTCTCCCGTTCCTGGAAATGTCGTACTTTGTCGACCACAAGATTTTGCAAATTTTTAGTCTAACTGTTGGTTTCAAATTCACGGGAAGATAAAACTCGATAAATTACCGTCCAACACAGCAAGCTGCTGCGTTGCTCTAAACCACCTATCGTGTAATTGTGGTAAAGTTGTAGTAACGACTCCGGTATTGGCCAGTGCGGCAGTCGTGCGAGTCTCAAGAACTTCCCGAGACGGGGAAGCCCCGTCAGTTGCATGTATTAATGCACTAAATAAAGATTTCTGCCACAACCGCCACTAACCAGTGCTGCACGCGACGATGTCTTCTGGCTCGAATCTTGGGGTGACGGCGCCTCAAGGCTCGACGACTATGTGTAAGCTGACATGTATTGTGCCTTTCATGATTTTTGGCAAAACAGACTCTCAGAGCTAGTAAATCGAGGGTCCGATTTCAGCACGGGGTCAGAAATTGGTAGATATCTGACCTGAAATGCAATTAGGGTTAATGTAAACTGGTGCTGTTTAGGAGAGCTCAATCCGTTATGCCGACATTCAGCGGCTAATATGAGTGGTGAGCGGGCATTCCATGGACGTTCAGTAGCCAAAATCAACGGACTGACAGCATTACTTGTCAAATACAGACTAAACGGCCATGGCCTACTCCGATGACTTTTGTTGGAGAAGTGTGGTGCTGATTCACGTCTACGGTGTTCCTATTGAACACGTTGCTGAGCTTCTGGGACCAAAGGAGAGAACGATCCGCCGATGGTATGCGCTGTTTTTAAAAGGTGGAGTTGTCAACGAGCACTGTGAACGGCAACAACAAACGCGCTGGACATCAGAAGTTCTACAGGCAGTGGAAAAATATGTTCGAATTCACCCAACGTTCTACATCGAGGAGCTGCGCGAAAATATTATCAAGCATTTTCCTACACTTAGCAACGTATCGCCGTCAACGTTGTGTCGTGCACTAAACTTCGATCTTAATTTGAGTCGTAAAGTGCTAGAAAAGGCGGCACGCGAAGCTGTTCCTGCTGAAATCAGTGTATACCGTCATAAATTGCTGTCACTTTACTCTTTCGCTGAGCAGTTGGTTTTTCTCGACGAAACGGCGAAAGACGGCCGCCATGCTTATCGTCGATATGGATGGTCAAAACGAAATACGAAGGCCGTAGTCAAACTGCCGTTTCGACGTGGCAAACGTCTATCCGTGCTAGCCGCTCTCGATGCTCACGGTTTTTTTGGGTGGAAATGGACCGAAGGCACATTTACCCGCGAAAAGTTTCACGAAGCTTTTCTCCGTCGAGTGGTACCGAAGCTGTACCCATGGCCACTTCCTCGTTCTATCGTAATAATGGATAACGCAAAAATTCATTGCTACCCGGAGTTACAAGCGGCGAATCATCAATGTGGAGCACGATCATTATTCTTACCTTCATATTGTCCACAATTGAACCCCATTGAGCAATGCTTTGGCCAGCTAAAGCGTTGGCTACAAAAGTACGCCAATTTGGTGTTTCCACTGTATCCAGAGCAGGTTTTAGATGTAGCTATGCGTGCATGTACTCGACGTAGTGAGAGTGGCTGCTTTGGAGCCTTTCAGCACTGTGGATATCTTTGCAATGGGCTCAGGGAACAAGTATTTCCTGATCTGATGCAGACAAGTGAGAATGCCGAAGTGTGTTGAGTACGAAATTATTCTGGGATTTAATGTCTTTTAACCAAATTGCGCCTATGTCTCTTGCATTTCTTCATCTTCTAAATGGTCGACATCTTCCATGGTTGGGTTGGTTGCAGGTGTTGGGTTAAACTGGTGAAATATACCCTGTGTGAATATGTCATGATCTGGTAGCCCAATTGCACGTCTTAATGAAATGACGTCCACCTCCACAGGCATCCACAGTCCATTGAATTTCAGTGTCACGACACCAGTTTGCCTTGTGGATTCAGCGGCATCGTCTTCACGGCGCATTGCTTCACGCGTCTGGTCTAATGCAATGGCTTGAGATGTCGTATTATCCGAAGGAACTTCAAATGCTGTGCCATCAGGCCGGCAAGCATGTATAACGTCAAGATGATGAGCTGTGATTGCACCAAACGCAATAGAGTTGGTAGCTTCGTATGCCATTCTTTGGACCCTTGCATGTTGTATTTTCTGTGCAGTTGCGCGGTGGAACTGCTCGGGTGGGGTCGCTCGCTGCACGTATAGAAATGCCTCAAACCGAAAGTCACCAATGCGTGCCAAGTCCCCAGGTGTCAGCAGTTTCCATCGATGGTGTAATGTTGCCGAAAAATTATCAGGGGTGAGCAAGACAAATTTTTTTCTTGTGAGTCATTGCGAGCTCGTTTCAAATAAATCCCCACGTTTTCTGGAAGCTGAATCGGCCGCTTAACAGCTTCTGGGGTACTCAAAACCTCGTTGAACTTCGATAATCATTTCTCCTTAAAGACTGCATAGCCCTCCTGAATGTCGAAATGAATGTCCTTGCGCCATCCGCCTCGAGCTCGCCCGTGAGGCTCACCGACACGAGCTACAAGCACTGCCTCCGCACGATGTGGTAGTAGACGTGAACCATCTACCGCTAAACGTATAGCCTGCACAGGCCAAGGCTGTATCGTGCTCGCCCCTGAGCCGCCTTGGACCGCCAGTTCTGACGCGACTTGACTTGACGGTTCAGTTTGCATCACCAAACAACAATGAAATATGAGTGATGATAGTTGGTGCTCGCCGACGCAGATCAGATAATGGGACCTATACACAAATGTAAACGGGAGAGACTATACAATTGCCAAATTATCATTATCACACGCATCTCTTCCGTACCATTCGCATGAGTTTGTGTGGACTCTCCCAGCAACTGTGTACACCTCAGCTGCAAAATCTAGCTAAGTTTCCGCCTGCATACACGACCTTATACATGCACGCCATAAGTATAGTACTCTATCAGCCGGCCACCCACCTGATGTTCTCGATCACCAATTTTATGAGAGCTCGTACGTCTATTTGCCCGCGCTACACGTGACGTTCTTTCATCTGCACCCTCTTCATCACTCTATCGGCATGAGTGGTCTTCTTATAAGCAGTTTCTTCCTCCATTCTTGTTTGCTACGAGCACCTTGCTGCAGGAATGCACATCACAGCGTGGTCAGTCACTACTATGGCATTGCACCTATCTGCATGCAGCAAGACATGTCCACTTTCGTACCGATACTGGGTTCGCCTCACGCTGCCGGCAACGCCACTTAGCCCCCTCGCCTCTCTGGGGTTCTCCAGTTTTGCGGTTTTATAGTTAATGGTGAGACTAAAACGGGGTGTAAGGTCCAAAATGAGGAAGCCTATCCTGAGATGAGATCCAAATTAGTCATATGGGCTCGTCCGAAATAAGTAGCTAACAGGCAGCAAAAAACATGAAATCCACAATATGTATTACATTACACATTGTGAAACGGGACACAAAGAGGGCATGGAATACTGAAAGAACTCTTCCAGCAAAACTTAGAAATATTATTAGGAGCACCTTCATAAACATCAGGTAACCAAAAATGAAAAGGCGAAGCTCCAACTTAAAATAAAATACCAACTAAAATAAAGATTAATCCATAAGAAAAACGGTATGTGCTGGACATGGAGCACAGATCGACGACACTTAACCAGCTGGAAGCACAGCAACACCCGCTTCTCAGCTTTGTGACGGGTCTAACTTACTGTGCCCCCATACTTTTGCTTCAAGGTGCTTCGACATATTGCTGTACACATCGTTTCCTAGAGCCCAGTACGCTTGCACTATAAATAACCACATTGGTGTATTAAAAAAGCTTTCTCGCTTATCCTAAATTATAGTCGCTGATTTCCGGCACCGGATGAAATATACCGGTGTCAGTGAAGGACTCAATGAGAGACCCCTCACGTGATTCACGGCAAGGGCAACGACACCGGGAGAGTACAGTACGCATCGTTGACGGCACTATTAATAAGTGGAACGGTATTTCTTTCGGCAAGCAGACTCCATCACGAAGCGATCCCATCCGGTCCACCATTCAACTTGTGCCTCTACCCCTCCTGCGGCGCCACCGTCGTTTGATCTGCTCGGGCTTCTGTAGCAACTGTGAGTGGAAGTCGAGACTTTGCTAAGCTGAGACTTTGACAACCCGTCGAGGCTAGGCACCCGGCAAACGTCACATCGGCTCCCACGTGTTCGGGACCGGCGCATCTGTCGCCGACCTCGGCCCCATCCACACTCAACCTGTCTTTACCATGGGCACACACCCGCCTTGATGATGTGAGGCGCTCACAACGGAAAAGACCCTCTCGGAGAGAGTGTCCGACAAACTTTCAGTTGTCGACTCGACAGAACTTGACAACATGGACGGCAGACCCGTGCTCCGTCAGGTCTCGACTTCGAGCCATACGCCCATGAGCTCCGACGGATCGGAGCCTACGGCGGTGCTCGGCGCCCCGATGTCGCGCAACGAGCTTGAACGCAGTCGTACACAGCTAAACCAGAGTGGAATGATGTCGCCAGGTACGGCATTTGAAAACCTCGACACCATCAAAGGACCGGCACCGCACACGTTCAGTAACAACAATATCCCGGTGAAGCCCAAGGTGGCGCTCTTCGACGGCGACTCGCAGCTGTCAACCGAGGGATTCCGCCAACGCGCAGCACTGCAGACGTGCTCCATCAGTTGGCAGCACATTTCGTATTTCATTCAACCGAAGGAAAAGGCACTCGGACGCCTCCGTAACAACAGCAAGCGCGGTTCGGGTCCGTCCGGGCTAGAGGCGCAGTTCGAGCGTCAGCAACCACGCAAGATCCTCAACAATATATGGGGGCGATCAGGGCCGGGCGAGTTGACGGCCATTTTGGGTCCGTCCGGTGCCGGTAAGACCACACTTCTTGATATGCTCGCGGACCGAGTGCCGTCGGGAGGCTCGGGTGTGCACCTGGAAGGACTTGTAGAGGTTAACGGTCAACCACGCGACCTCCGCACTTTCCATTCTATTATGAACTACGTGTCTGAAGACATGGCGTTCTTGGGAGCTTTCACGGTGCTCGAAACGTTGCAGATCGGAGCTGGTCTGAGTCTACCCGGTCACATGCCCCCCGTGCAGCGTGAGGCCCGTGTTCAAGAGTTATCGATGCCATGGGCTTGCGGTCAGTTCGACGCTCGTGTAGGGAGTTTCCACAAAGCTCTCTCGGCCAGGTAAGGTTTGCGTCTGGCCCCGCGGGATATCTTGTTGACCTATGCCCGTTCTCTGTCGTTTCGGCGGTAGAAAGCGCAGCTGGCGGTCGGGATTCTTCTTCTGCGCTCGCGCGTTATTCTGAACATAACATGGGAGCGGTTGTGCCCGGAGAGAGGTAAAAGCCGCTTGTGCCAGGAAGGTGGAAAGAACGTCGTGTGTACGATCCACCAGCCTTCTTCGTCCATCTACGGCATGCTTACGAACCTCATTATCCTTAGTGGTGGTGAGTTAGTGTACAGCGGTCCTACAAACGCTGCTATCGCCCACTTCTTCTCCATGGGTTACGTATGCCCCATGTACACCAACCCGGCGGAATACTTCGTTCACCTGGTCAACACAAACTTCCACGACGGCTTGAAACTCGAGCCCTTTATCCGTGCACTCAAGGAAGGTGCCGAGCCGCAGCGTCTTCGTGCCGATGTTGTCAGAGATCGTTCCCGTCGCGATCATCTGGCCAATCCGGAACTCTTGAAGGCTATGCGACCGTGGCCGATGGACCAGTTCTTCGTGCTGGTGAAGCGTAATATGACGAACAACTGGCGGCACCCGGGTGTCTTCTGGCTGCGTGTGCTCATGTACGTGCTGCTGTCGCTCATGGTGGGTACAATGTACCTGAGCTCCAATGACGGCATCAAGGCCATCTCGATGGTGTCGCTGCTCTTCTACGTGCAAGCTTTCCTCGTCTTCATGTCCGTCGCCGCTCTGCCAGCTTTGCTGGAGCACCGTGCAGTCATGGAGCGGGAGATGCGAGCGTACGCGCTGTCCTTGACCGGCTACACGATGTCTAACCTGCTGGCTGCGTTGCCGGGTATCCTGCTCATCTCCGTGTTGGCGTCGACGATCGTGGTCTTCCTGGCTCACGTGCGCTCTTTCCCGACGTTCTTACTCAATCTGACGCTGTCGCTCATCGCCTCCGAGTCGCTCATGCACTTGCTCGGAGCTGCCGTGCCTCACTACATTATGGGCATTGCCTTGGGCGCCGGTCTCTTCGGTATGTTTATGCTCTGCGAAGGCTTCATGGTGCCATTCGAAGACATGCCCGTGTATTGGAGATGGGGCTACTACATCGCCTTCCACACGTACTCGTTCGAGTCCTTCATGTACGAGCACTTCTCCAAAGTCAACACGAAGGAGGCGTGGGAGATACTCCGAGGTTACGGCATGGAAAAGGTCAACGTCTGGCAGGACATGATCATCCTGGCCTGCTACTCGGTCGTACTGCAGCTGCTCGTCATCGGAGCGCTATTTCTTCGTTTCAACCGGCACCGTCGCCGCTAAGCGTAATGCGTCTTTTATTAACGTTTGCATAAGCAATAAAACATGAAAGTATTCATGTTACCATCCAGTACGGTGTGAAACATCAGCTACATGTATTAATAGCAGGTGCATACATATGAGACTGCGTCAAACAAAATGTTACTTATGAACCTAAGTACGAATCGCGATTTAAGCACTCTAAACGGGTCTTTTGAGCCCTTATAAGCTGCAGAATGCTTAAAACTGAAGAAGTTGTGGTCGCTCAAAAATATTATCTTCATTTATGGGCCCTCGAAATGACGATACATTTAGGAGTGTTGTGAGCTCAATATTTTTTTAATTTTAGAGATTTAAGTGCTATTTAAAAGCTCTTGTTAAAAGCAATTGAAAAAGGGTGGTTTTACAATTTTTTCGATGGAAGTTTACAATAAATGTCACTGTTTCGGTTAAGTGCGAAAATCTATTGGCCAACTTTAAGCCCGATTATCTCGATAACTCTCATTTGTTCATAAGTAACATTTTGTTTGACGCAGTCTCATATTACGTATGCTTGAGACTGCGTCAAACGAATCGAGATAAAATGCTAGAGCATCTCCAGTCGCATTGTTGTAATCACGAGTTTAAATCTATTTTGATGGCTACTCAAAAATAGAAATACAAATACTTCTGCCTATGCCCACTCGCCTAGTCGCTATCCAGCATAGATGGAACTTCAAGCGCTGCTACGCCACGACGACGATGACAGCATCATCGATGTTCTTGATGGCTTTGACGCCGAGATCACTCTAAGTCTGATTATACGTCGCCGTTCTAAAAGACGAAGAGGCCGGCCACGCCGGGGCTCAGTCCCCGGAAGGATGAAATTACGTGAACGGAATATTATACTCGGTCACGAATCAACAATGCGGGACTACCTCGGTCCTAATCCGGTCTACGACGAAACCCTGTTCCAGCGACGCTACGGACTCCCTTCAGGACTCTTTCGGCGGCTATTGATCGATATTACGGAAGCGAATTCTTATTTTGCAAGGAAACCTGATGCTGTTGGCAAGATGGAAGCATCTCCAGAGCAGAAAATGAATACAGCTCTACGCATGTTAGGAAGCGGCATCTCTGCTGATGGACAGGACGAATATTGTCGAATAGCAGAGACTACTGTGATAAAGAGCTGTCATGCTTTCTGTAAGACTGTGGTAGACATATATGGTAAAGTGTACCTGCGGGCGCCAACAGCAGATGACGTTAGGAAGATCCTGCGCTTTAATAAGAGTCGTGGCATGCCGGGTTTGCTGGGATCTCTGGACTGCACTCACTGGCGATGGAAGAATGGTCCGACAGCTTGGCACGGACACTATCGTGGCAAAGAAGGAGCTCCTACTGTCGTTCTTGAAGCCATTGCCACTGCAGATCGATGGATATGGCATGCTTTTTTCGGTATTTCGGGATCAAACAACGATTTAAACATTCTGGATCGTTCTCCTTTACTGCATTGTTTTCTTAATGATAATCAGCCTCGTGTCCACTATGAAATTGATGGTGTAGACTACGAAACACCATACTATTTTGTGGACGGTATTTACCCGGCATGGAGTACATTCATATCGGCGTATACGGAGCCTGAAGAAAGGAGCAAGAAGGCGTTTACAAAAGCCCACGAGGCTATCAGAAAAGATGTTGAATGTGCATTTGGAATATTAAAGTCCCTTTTAGTGTCCTTGCCGTACCGTCTCGCTTGTGGTACGAGGATCAAATGAAGTACGGTATTTACTGCTGCGTCATTCTACATAACATGGTGTTCGAGTTGCGAGGAGAAAACGTGCCTGACTACATTCCTGATCCGTACGGTACAGAAACTTTGAATACAACCGCAGAGCAGCAACCCCTCGAACCCGTACACGTGTATGCATAAGCCGATAATGTTTGGCGGGTTCAATTATGGATATATACAAGCGCCTTAAAGTTTTTCACGACAACAGTGCATCTTTGGCCATGCGAGAGGTATTTTGCAGACATTTCTGGAGTTGGAATGGCACACATTAACACAGTTCAGATTATTAATGTATATGCTTTGCTACTTATATTTTTTTAACTTTGAGAATGACGAAGACTCGAAGATTGTTTTTGTGGTAATTTGTTTGTTAAGGTTAAAGCAATTCAATGATCGTGTTCGTAGATTGTCTTAAATGGCGGGACGAGCTACTAAATCCTTGAACGAGCCAGCATCATTTCCAACCGTACCATTGACAGGTATAGCTACATCGGCACCTGGATCAGGTGAGTTTTGACGTTTGTCTTGCACGTCTCTATCTCGACCATTGATCGATGTCCCTAGTTCTCGAGCTGCCTCTCCATCCATGATAGAAGCTAGACGCTTCTTGTGCATGAAACTGAAAAAGGTTTTGGATTCTTCAGAATTCGGGTCTGTCTGAAACAGGTCCATTGTAAGCTGCTCCTCAATCAAGTCGTTCTGGCGCTTCATTTGCTCAAAGAGTACAGAGTTTCGCTCTTTATTGTCATCCACGAGTTGCTTCAGTATTTTAAAATCCTCGATTTCCGCGGCTAGATTAGTCTTAGCTTTCTTTCGTCCTGCTGGCCTCTCCTTCTCTACTTCACCAGCCACACCAGCGTTAGATCCGGACCCACGGGTTCTAATCCCATCCATGAACTTCGGGCATTTCTGCAGAATCAACGAACAACTCTCGAAAGAAAACTCGGATCCTTGTTACATTCTGAATAGTAATCGAGTGTCTTTCATTACGTCACCCGCACTTTTTGCCGACTCATTGCGGGCCTTAATAACGCTATAGCACCCCACAAATTTGGCCACGTCGTGAGAAATACTAGACCATCGATTGCGAAGCGCTTGTGCAATACGAACTTACTCCTTCTTCGATTTTGCTGCGCTAATAAATCGATTGAGAATTGAACGCTGCCTTCTGCTCTGCACCTTGAATGGCATTTTGAGAGAGGTCTAAAAATGCGCGAACTAGCGCTTCATCTTGCTGCGTCTCCCTTTTTCGCCCGCGTCCCATTGTAGAATTGTGGATTTAGTCGATAGTCTCCTTCTCGAAATCCACCTTTAGCTTTCAGGCGAGGTTGTGGGCGGGCTCCCAGGTGAGTTCAGCCATTGGATAAGATAAAAACTCAAAATCATTTACCCAGCGTTTTGCGTACACGTTTTCGACGTCAAACCATCGTTCTACCACCGTCACTGCCGATCGACGTTCTGGCTTCTTTGGTTCTTGGTGAACAATTCGTAATATTAGGGTTGATAGCATGCCGGTAGAAAGAGCCGTGTAGCCTGCGTTCCATGTTTCTGACATGTTTCTTCCTCTTATTAGCGGGTGGCATTGACTTCACCCTGATTAAATTAAAATTTCACCTAATCGTTTCTGTTTTTATTTCTAAATAAGAAATCGCACATTCACCGACGGCTTAGTATTAACGATCGTTTTGTAGAGATGTATCTCCTTCTTCAGCTTTACGCCTTCACGTATGCAATTTCTGTAAGCGCATCGGTCAAGAGAACTACTGGATTAGTATTTATTACTTCTTAATATGAGCCTGCCTAAAGGACAGAAACCATGTCCGATTTTGTGCTATAGAATGTCATTTAAAAAAGAAAATCGTAAAATGAAAATGAGGGGATACATTTTTAGATGAAAAGTAGCCAAATTTCAGCAACATTCAGACTTGCTCCGACGTCATAGCGCTTCGCGCTTGTTTTCGATTATGTTTCGGCTTGGGTCCCGGCTTAAGCTCACGCTTATTGATACGTGCTGATTCTACCAGAAGATGAAGAATACTTAGTGCAGTGTCAGCTGTTAGTGTCACGCTTGTAGGCCATGGTCTAAACAGAAAGGTGATTGTATTGCGATGGTGCCCTATCGACGTTTGTGTAGAGTCGTTCAGCAATTCGATACGGATCATAGATTGTGTAACGGGGTACGTAGCTCTAAGTGTACCCCTAGTTACATGAAGTGTGACACGTCGTACTTCGGGATATTTGGTACAAGGTACCAAGGTCGTCCAAAGCCAACCATTGGCTGATGACATTGCTTTTCTTTAGGTGACTCATAGTTTGTATTTAACTCAGGCTTTATCTACCTATAAATATACTCAGTTTACATTCTACCTTAAATAGGTCACTTCGCTCCATTTCGATAAAAGAGGACCTGTCAACTGCCGTTCTCTGAGCGTTCGTATACTCTCGGAAGCCAACTTCCTCTAGCGCAAGGTGCTGTGTGACCCCGTCACACTTGGTAGCACTCGTAGTCAATCCTGGTGGCGTCAACACCGGCCGAGCAGCTCGAGCGCGTCAATGCGTTTGACGTGTACGAGCAGGGGCTCATCGCGCATGTGCGTGAGAACCTGCAGGCTCCGGCGGCGGAAGTAAAACCGCCATACCCGAAGCCAATACGGCAGAAGGTTAAGCCGTGTGAAGGGAAGGAAGATGAGAGCCTTCACTTCTGGGTCCGAGAAGTAGAGCTCGCGATGGACGCGGCTCTGATCTCGACCGAGCAACTTCGTGTTGCTTTTGCACTGTCCAACCTTAGCGGTCGTGCTAAGAGTTGGGTGTACACGCAGGAAGCAACAGCCCCTGGATGTTTCACATCCTGGGCTCAGCTGTGTGAACAGCTCCGAGCAGCGTTCCTCCCGGCGAACTACGAGTACCGCCAGCGCTCGAGCTTCCTCTCGTGCAAAACAGGGAGGCGTGAAATGCACGAGTACGTGCAAGAGATACGGGAGATCACGGCGTCCCTAGCGGGAACCCCACTCTACGAACACATTAAGATGACTGTGTTCATGCACGGTCTTCGAGTGGGCCCCGCACGCACTCAGCTGTTCCGAGTGCAGTCAAACACCCTTGAAGAGGCGATTCAAGTGGATCTTTAGGAAGAGTACAGCCATCGCCAGGCGCGCACGCCGGCCTCAGCGTGGCCTGGGAGTTCCATGTCGACTCCCGGTCGAACGAGCCCGAGCGGACCAGTTCCCATGGAGCTCGGGTCCGCCGAACAGCGTGACATCCGCTGCTTCGGCTGCGGGAAGATGGGCCACTTCAAGCGCGACTGTCCCGCGGAAAGACTCCGCAGATGGTCTTCCCCCAAGCCCGTCCTCAAGGGTCACTAACAGAAGCCAGGAACCCGGGGAACAGGGGAACACCGGAAACCAGTAGGGGCAGCGCGCCCTACTGGGGAAGAACTAAGTGTTCGTGAAGGGTGCGCGGGTGGCGCGTACCACGGGGACTTAGCCCCTGAGAAGTCTTCGCACTCTCGAATCAGCGAAGAGCAGCGGCGGGTTGCTCGTAGTACACGGATGTGTGCGGGGATACGATCACCTCTTTAGCATCTTGATCGATTCTGGGGCATCGAAGAATCTCGCTCGCCGCCAGACAGCTGCTTGTAATAGCAACAAGCTGTCCGATGCTTTGAGAGAAAGCAAGGACAACGGGTCGGTGTCAGTGCGACTGGCCGACGGGATGGTCGTCACTGCTTCCAACGTCCAAGTGGATCTGGCCGTCAAGCTTGAAGACTTTGACAGCCTCGAACAGTCCACTGTTCTTGACATGGATCCGTACGATATGATCCTGGGCATGCCCTGGCTTGAGGAGCACGAGCCCTGGATCGACTGGCGAGGCAAGGCAATTGGTGCCAGCCACTTTGCGAAGTCCGACAGAGCATTGGAGAGTCATGTTCCCACCTCTGTCAGGACCCGAGGCGCCGCAAGGGTTGCCAGGGTACCGAAACATCCGGCAGATGCTTGGGAGTCGTCGACGTATATGACGACTGCGAGGATGTTTTGATGGTGGCCGCGCCCAGAAGAGGCGCCGACCAAGTGGGTAACTTAGGTCCACAGGCGGGTAACATAGTTCCGCAGACAGCTGCAGCTGTCATGAACACTGAGAAGAGCGTGTTCAGAGTGGGTAACAGAGTTTCACACACGGTCGCCCAGACCTTAACTGAAGAGGAAGACGTCGGATACGCTTCCTGTGTGGGTAACCTAGTGCAACAGCGGTCGACAAGACCTTATCTAAAGAGGAAGGCGTCGGACGCGCTTCCTGTGTGGGTACCACGGTACCACACGAGGCCACGAGTGCCTCGGATGGCGTAGCGCCGACATCCCCAGACGTGGGTAGCAAAGCTCCACGTCACGGTCGCCGTCGACGACGACGCCGCCGCCACCTCAAGTCGGATCCCGAACTTCGTTCAGATCGACGTCGCTTCAAGCGACTCGGAGTCCAGGGCCCGGGCTCCTCCGACAAGGGCGGTGGAAGAGTGTTATCACATCTTCGATGGCGAGACCGGTTTACCCGCCAAGACATATGGTGTCCGCTTGGAACCGTTGCCAGAGGTTGCAGAGTTACTGAACCTCGAGGAAATGGCGGTTGAGTCTTTCCTGGCTGGGAGGAGCTGAACTCCTCCTCTGTCTTGGACGAGAACGTTCTGGAAGACCTAAACAAGCAGCGTCAGACGCGCTTGGGCTCTGAGATCCTTAAGAACCCCAAGGATCCGGTGTATCCTTTGGTGACGGAGTATGTGGACGTGGTGAACAAACACCCACCGACTCAACTCCCACCGGATCGAGGCATACGGCATGAGATTGATTTCGTGTCTGGCACAAAGTATTGTGTCACGAGGCAATGGCCTCTCCGGCGCGAACAGTGCGAGGTCATTGATGCCTTCTTCCCCACGAAAGCGAAGGCAGAAGGACGTCGACTGGCGCTGGGAGCAGGAGCACCAATATGCTTTTGACAGCATCAAGGCCAGTCTCCAAGAGGCCCCTGTCCTGGCCCTGTCGGACGAGACGAAGCCGTTTAGCGTCGTCTGCGTTGCCTCCGATTACGCCATCGGGTGTGCATTGCTGCAGGCCGACACGGCTGGATATGAACAATTCATCTCGTTCCAGTCCAGGCAGCTCAAAGTTGCCGAACGGAACTACCCTGCCCACGACAAGGAGCTCCTGGCAATGAAGTATGCCCTTGTGAAGCTTCGGGTTCACCTTCTAAGCTCCCGGCCCTTCGTATCTACACAGACCACGCATCCTTGAGGACGGCGACAAATTCGCCTCACCTTTCATAACGGATGGCGAGGTGGCTTTCGTCGCTACAGCGCTCTCGGCTCCCCCGATATGAGTTGAAGGATGGCCTCTTCTATTACCGGGTGGAGCCCACTGAACCTCCACGGGTGGTCGTACCCAACGACGAGGATATGAAGTTCGATATCCTCGCGGAGGCGCACGACGCGACCTCCAGCGGCCACCTGGGCCGCGAGAAGACCTTCCTGTCGGTCTCTCAGGCCTTCTGGTGGACCCACATGTACAAGTGGGTCGCCCGATACGTGAAGACATGTGAAACATGTCAGCGGGTCAAACGCGCAGGGCACTCTTCGGCCCCACTACAGAGCCTGCCCGTACCGGAAGGCTGTTGGAAGCCGATGAGTCTTGACTTCATCTTTGGGCTTCCCGCCGAAGGGCATAGCAACACCGGAATTTTGGTGTTCGTGTGTCGGCTGAGCAAGATGTACCATCTTGCTCCGGTCCCCGTCACTGTTACGGGCGAACAAACCGCTAGGTTGTTCGTCGATAGCATGTTCCGCTATCACGGTCTCCCGGAGACGATTGTCTCGGACTTAGGCCCGCGGTTCATGGCTGCGTTTTGGAAAACGCTGTTTCCTTTACTGGGAACTTGTCTGCAGATGTCCACCGCGGACCATCCACAGACAGACGGCCAGGCAGAGCGCATCAATCGAGAGCTCGAGGACACTCTGCGCAGTGTGTGCGCGGAAGCACCACGCACATGGTCGACGCAGCTTCCAGTTGTTGAGTTTGCGCTCAACAACGCGGTGGACGCATCCACGGGGTTCACGCCATTCTACTTCAACGGCTTCCGTCACCCCAGTGTGCCTCTCACTCTTCGAGGAGACACTGACGCCTCTATTCTAAGTGGGGGAGAGGCTCGGAAAGCCCTTTCCTCCCAAGGCTCGGATGTGAGCCCAATTTTGTTGCGGAAACAAGTGAAATCCTTTATGGATACCAAGCTGAGCGTTGTCAGCAGGGTCCGCGATGCCATGTCAGCGGTCCAGGATAGACAAAAGGAGTACTCAGACAAACATGGAAGAGGAAACTTAAGTGTATATAAAGTGGGGGACTTAGTGTTCTTAGACACGAGAAACCTACCTCATGACACTGTCAGGTCTGTCGGCAGCAACAAGCTGAAGCACCGCTTCATCGGACCTTTTGCATTCCTGGCCAGACATGGTGCGTCGTACACCATCGACCTTCCAAAGTCAATGACGACGCACCCGACGTTCTACGTCGGACGTCTTACGCGATACTTCGACCCGCAGGGGGTTGCTGACTCGCAGACCCCCTTGACTCAGCTCCTCAAAACGAGGGCCGGCCATAGACGTCGACGAGAGCGTCGGAGCAGGCACCCAAGCCTCGGTCGGGACGGGAAGGCTGCGGTCAAGATCGTACGCCGGAGGGGCTCCATACGAACGAACCCCGGCGCAACACGCCGAGTACGCTGAGTACGCCGGGTACGCACCATACGTGTACGTCTGGGAGTGTGCCGCAGGCGGCTCCGGACGTGGCAACAAAGCCTCGATCCGTCGGATCATGCGGAAGGCCTCGTCAAGATCGGACGAAGAGGCCCGCCGGTCCATCCGCAGATGCAGGCTCGAGAACTCACGCTCCAACAGGTCCATGCGGCCCGCAACACGAGCGTGAGCGCCCGATTCCTGGTCTGGGCGGCAGCATCATCGTCTGTCCCAAGGCCAAGTGCAATCTCAAGCACGAGGACACGTTGACGGAGGCGGTCAACCTCAGGGTCCTGCGTCGGACCCGTAGTCGGAGCACTCGGACGAGAGTGGCTCTCGGGAGGCGCCGAGTACTCGTACTCGTACGAGGGCACCTCCGCCCCTGCTTGACCGAAATGGAGAGGTCCACTTCCACGTGGAGCGGATCCTCCAGGAGCAACGACGTCGCGGTAAGCGACAGCTCCTCGTGAAGTGGAGGGGTTATGCCCACTCCGAGAACTCGTGGGAGCCGATTGAACGGCTCCTGAATGACTGCCCGAAGGCTGTCGCAATCTGGGAACAGAAGCGGCGGCAGCTTCATAAGTAGTCCGGGGCTTCTTGCCCGAACGGGGTACGGACGATGAATACATTCCGTACCCGCGCTCATCATGAGCGCTGGAAGCCACACGCTTCAGGATGTCCCTTGGCAGCATGCGCTTGCTGATCAAGTGGGCAAACCTCACACGAAGATCACGCTGGTCCAGGATGCGGGCAGCAGCTGATCTTCATGGAGTTCCCGTAACTCCGTGGGTGAGTACTTAAGAGTCTCCACCCACGCCCAGAACATGTCCTCACAAGAACTCCACGTGGGACAGCACCTTCAGACAATCGTCCGAGCCCTCGGTTCGTGGAACGTGAGTTCAACTCGGGCTGTGAGGACGATGCCGAGTCTGAGAGCACTCACGATGCTCCTGCGGGCTCTGTGGGAGGGCACAGCCCAGTGCCCAGTGAGCACAAAGATGACAGCGTGCAGTCGCTCGCTAGTGATCAAGGTGATCACAGTCCCAGGACTTCTGTGCGCTCTAAGAGTCCGGCCGTCAAGGCTAAGGGCGCTCCCAAAGCCGGTGGCGATGAGGAAGAGAATCCTCGCAAACGTCTCTCGCTTGCCGAGGGTCTTGCGCGTGCTAAGACCTCTAAAGCCGAAGGCGCCAAGCCCTCTAAGAAGCGTACGGCTTCAAGGTCTCCACTCCGCGAGGAGAAGGAGACTCGTCGCTCCTATCAGAGTATCTTCGACTCCTCATCGAGGCATACGGCATGAGATTGATTTCGTGTCTGGCACAAAGTGTTGTGTCACGAGACAATGGCCTCTCCCGCGCGAACAGTGCGAGGTCATTGATGCCTTCTTCCTCACGAAAGCGAAGGCAGAAGGACGTCGACTGGCCATGGGAGCAGAAGCACCAATATGCTTTTGACAGCATCAAGGCCAGTCTCCAAGAGGCCCCTGTCCTGGCCCTGCCGGACGAGACGAAGCCGTTTAGCGTCGTCTGCGTTGCCTCCGATTACGCCATCGGGTGTGCATTGCTGCAAGCCGACACGGCTGGATATGAACAATTCATCTCGTTCCAGTCCAGGCAGCTCAAAGTTGCCGAACGGAACTACCCTGCCCACGACAAGGAGCTCCTGGCAATGAAGTATGCCCTTGTGAAGCTTCGGGTTCACCTTCTAAGCTCCCGGCCCTTCGTATCTACACAGACCACGCATCCTTGAGGACGGCGACAAATTCGCCTCACCTTTCATAACGGATGGCGAGGTGGCTTTCGTCGCTACAGCGCTCTCGGCTCCCCCGATATGAGTTGAAGGATGGCCTCTTCTATTACCGGGTGGAGCCCACTGAACCTCCACGGGTGGTCGTACCCAACGACGAGGATATGAAGTTCGATATCCTCGCGGAGGCGCACGACGCGACCTCCAGCGGCCACCTGGGCCGCGAGAAGACCTTCCTGTCGGTCTCTCAGGCCTTCTGGTGGACCCACATGTACAAGTGGGTCGCCCGATACGTGAAGACATGTGAAACATGTCAGCGGGTCAAACGCGCAGGGCACTCTTCGGCCCCACTACAGAGCCTGCCCGTACCGGAAGGCTGTTGGAAGCCGATGAGTCTTGACTTCATCTTTGGGCTTCCCGCCGAAGGGCACAGCAACACCGGAATTTTGGTGTTCGTGTGTCGGCTGAGCAAGATGTACCATCTTGCTCCGGTCCCCGTCACTGTTACGGGCGAACAAACCGCTAGGTTGTTCGTCGATAGCATGTTCCGCTATCACGGTCTCCCGGAGACGATTGTCTCGGACTTAGGCCCGCGGTTCATGGCTGCGTTTTGGAAAACGCTGTTTCCTTTACTGGGAACTTGTCTGCAGATGTCCACCGCGGACCATCCACAGACAGACGGCCAGGCAGAGCGCATCAATCGAGAGCTCGAGGACACTCTGCGCAGTGTGTGCGCGGAAGCACCACGCACATGGTCGACGCAGCTTCCAGTTGTTGAGTTTGCGCTCAACAACGCGGTGGACGCATCCACGGGGTTCACGCCATTCTACTTCAACGGCTTCCGTCACCCCAGTGTGCCTCTCACTCTTCGAGGAGACACTGACGCCTCTATTATAAGTGGGGGAGAGGCTCGGAAAGCCCTTTCCTCCCAAGGCTCGGATGTGAGCCCAATTTTGTTGCGGAAACAAGTGAAATCCTTTATGGATACCAAGCTGAGCGTTGTCAGCAGGGTCCGCGATGCCATGTCAGCGGTCCAGGATAGACAAAAGGAGTACTCAGACAAACATGGAAGAGGAAACTTAAGTGTATATAAAGTGGGGGACTTAGTGTTCTTAGACACGAGAAACCTACCTCATGACACTGTCAGGTCTGTCGGCAGCAACAAGCTGAAGCACCGCTTCATCGGACCTTTTGCATTCCTGGCCAGACATGGTGCGTCGTACACCATCGACCTGCCTAAGTCAATGCCGACGCACCCAACGTTCTATGTTGGACATCTTAAGCGGTACTTTGATCCGCAGGGGGTTGCTGACTCACCGACCCATCTTGGCCCAGCTCCTCGAAGCGAGAGCCGGCCACAGACGTCGACGAGGGCGTCGGATCAGGCACCCAAGTCTCGGTCTGAACGGCAAAGCTGCGATCAAGACCGTACGCAGGAGGGGCCCCGTACGAACGAACCCCGGCGCAACACGCCGAGTACGCTGAGTACGCCGGATACGCACCATACGCGTACGTCTAGGAGTGCGCCGAAGGCGGCTCCGGACGTGACAACAGAGCTCGATCCGTCGGATCATGCGGAACGGCCTCGTCCAAATCGGACGAAGAGGCCCATCGGTCCACCCGCAGATGTAGGCTCGCGTCCTCACGCTCCAACTGGTCCAGGCGGCCCGCAACACGAGCGAGCTCGCCCTGATTCCCGGCCTGGGCGGCAGCATCACCGCCAGCCCCAAAGTCAAGTGCAATCGCAAGCCCGTAGACACGTTGACGGAGGCGGTCAGCCACAGGGCCCTGTATCGGACCCACCGGAGAAGCACTTAGACGAGAGTGGCGTTCGGGAGGCGCCGAGTACTCGGACTCGTACGAGGGCACCTCCGCCCCTGCTTGACCGGAATGGAGAAGGCCACTACCATGTGGAGCGGATCCTCCAGAAGCAACGGCATCGCGATAAGCGACAGCTCCTCGTGAGGTGGAGGGGCTATGCCCACTCCGAGAACTCGTGGGAGCCCCTGATTGACTGCCCGAAGGCTGTCGCAATTTTGGGAACAGAAGCGGTGGTAGCTTCATAAGTAGTCCGGGGCTTCTTGCCCAACCGGGGTACGGGACGTTGACGCCACTCCGTACCCGCACTCATCGTGAGCGCTAGAAGCCGCGCGCATCAGGAATGGCCCTTGGCAGCATGCGCTTGCTGACCATGTGGGCAAACCGAACACAAAGATCGCGCTGGTCCAGGATGCGTGACAGCAGCTGATCTTCATGGAGTTCCCGTAACTCCGAGGGTGAGTACTTGAGAGACTCCACCCAAGCCCAGATCATGTCCTCCCAAGAACACCAGCTGGGACAGTTATCGGGGAGAACCCAGGGGTAACTTGAAAGAGGATAGAGACCACCCCGGTTCTCGAGCTTCTTGCGACAAGTCGTAGAGTCCTTAAGAGGGACATAATGTGACGCGAGAAGCACACACCGAGCCGCCTCCAAGCTGTCGACAAACAACTGTTCCTTCTGGACAAGGGTGCGCTCGTAAATGCCCATAGAGGTGTGACCGTCCACAAGGCCACGAGGAGCGATGAGAAGCTCCAAGAAGAGGTCAACCCCAGAGCTCTCCTCGGGAGGCCGATGCCCTCTTAAGCTGATGGCAGCTCCCTGGCTGACGGGTGCCACCACCGACCCCCCACGCGAGCGCTGGGAAGTCCTCCTGCGCTGGTCGAGGTCATTCGTGATATCTCGGGGCTCAGAAATAGCACTTTCTTCCTCTTTCTCCTCCTTCTCGTCCTCTTCATCCGAGAAGTCGAAGAGGCCCCGATGGGAGTACCGAGTCTCCTTCTCCTCGCGGAGTGGAGACCTTGAAGCCGTACGCTTCTTAGAGGGCTTGGCGCCTCCGGCTTTAGCGGCCTTAACACGCGCAAGACCCTCGGCAAGCAAGAGACGTTTGAGAGGTTCCTCTTCCTCATTTCCACCAGCTTTGGTAGTGCCCTTAGCCTTGACGGCCGGACTCTCAGAGCGCACAGACGCCCTGGGACTGTGATCACCTTGATCACCAGCGAGCGACTGCACGCTGTCGTCCTTGTGCTCGCTGGGAACTGGGCTGTGCCCTCCCGCAGAGCCCACAGGAGCATCGTGCGTGCTCTCGGACTCGGCTTCGTCCTCACTGCCAGAGTTGAACTCACGTTCAGTGAACCAAGGGTTCGGACGGTTATCTGTCGAGGCCGAGGGCTACAGACTGCGGCGCTTGCTTGTTCGCTTGTCCACAGCCGCGTCACCCGATGAGCCGATCGCCTCAAAGGCCACCTGAGTAGCCTCCTGAAGTGCCAAGCCTTTGCCGTGAGGCTTAGTGCTCTTGGCTTGCGCCTTTCCGGCAGCAGCCTTGAAGCGTGTCTTCACACCGCTCTTCGAAGTGCCACGAGGCAGGACAAACGATCGAGGTGGAGACCTAGAAGAGGAGAGCACAGACTGCTGACCGAGGCTCTAACTGTGAAGTGAGCCTCCGCCGCGCTCGCGCGGCCGAGTCGATGTTTTTCGACTTTGAAAATGAAAGCTTGTGACGTACACTTCTTCATTCTGATTGGTCGGTGAACCGAGCCTAAGTGGGGGAGGATGTAACGGGGTACGTAGCCCTAAGTGTACCCTAGTTACATGAAGTGTGACACATCATACTTCGGGATATTTGGTACAAGGTACCAAGGTCGTCCAAAGCCAACCATTGGCTAATGACATTGCTTTTCTATAGGTGGCTTATAGTTTGTATTTAACTCAAGCTTTATCTACCTATAAATATACTCAGTTTACAATCTACCTTTAATTGGTCACCTCGCTCCCTTTCGGTAAAAGGGAACCTGTGAACTGCCGTTCACTGAGAGCTTGTATACCCTCGGGAGCCAACTTCCTCTAGCGCAAGGTGCTGTGTGACCCCGTCACAGATTGCGTGGATACAAGAAAATTTTACATCCTGCCACCGGCCGTAGATACATTCTGAATCGGGTAGATTGACGAGGCGTCAGGTGTGTCTGTTTCCGTGTCGCAATTGGAGGCCATCCATCAGAGTTTTTTGTGCTTTCAACACCTTAAACACAGGCAAAAGTAATCTAATTTATCGAACTTCATGCTCCAATTACATGTTATACAGTACAAGTATTGACAAGGCGTGGAGCTCAAAATTTTTTGAGCATTTTGAATGGAGAGTAATGAGAAATTCTTACTTTCTAACAATCTGATCAGCACCTATCATTTACTCGCATACGTACTTAGTAATGAACTAGTTATCTAGAAATGCGAGATTATTAGCTAAGGCTATCTGTGTACTGTGTGCTTCCACTTTGTATGGTAATTCTTTTAAAAGATTGGAATTAGCGCAGTACATATGTACTGTATTATGGAAATGTCTCTGTGAAAATGCAATGGAGTATTGCACGAAGGATAATGCGGCCTAAGACACGTCCTAACGTGTCCTATTTGTCCTAAATTTTACAGGGAGATATTTGAGATGTGTCCTAAAAAGCGACTAATCCTTCGCTACAGAATAATATAATTCATGTCCTCCAGATTGTCTTGAAACTCAAATATTGACTTTTTTCGGACTAGTTACGTAAATTTACATAAGCGTTACTTAATACTCTCATTAGCATTACTTATTGTCCTGGGGTGCACTACCAACCATTTCGCAATCTCCACCACGACAGCTAAGCACCATGGACCTTCGCGGCTACTCCTTTTGCATCAAGCGCTCGTTTATTGAAACAAGCACGGTTTACTACGTCTGCAAGAGGCTCCACAAAGGATGCAGGGCTAAGATAACTGTCCGATCAGGTGCGGTTGTAGCAGACGGAGTTCAACATACGTGCGACGAGGCGGTGCCACAAGTCATTGATGTGCGCAGTGAAATGAGCCTAGAGCTACAGCGACGCAACGTCAGCAACACGGCAATTCCTCCACCAGTTGTCCGGTAAGAGGTGTACGACGGGATCAAGCGCCACCACGCTGGCGACGACGCCACGCTCACTATCATTCCATGCGCACCTGACGTCTTTATAGTGAAGCAGACACTTAAGGAGAGTACGGGTGGTGATGTATACCAGGCCATACTATACGCTGTGTAAGCGTCAAGGACCCCAGGTCCTTTCTACAGGCTAGTGTGGCGTACCCCACACAGGCGACCACCGGAATCCATCGCATTATCGGTTTGGGGCGGTCTCACAGGATACTGCGGTTTCCGAAGATTACCCTTTCCATAGACGACACCTTTTTGGTGGTACTCAAACCTTTCGACCAATGCCTGAATGTGATGGCGCTGTAAATCTCTACGTACTCATTTGCTACGTGTTGGCGCTAGACAAGTCACAAGAGATGTACTGGCGGGTGCTAAATGAGCTCATCATTTTGAGCAACTGGCAGTTGGAGCCCAAAACGTCACATGTGACTTCGAAGTGACGTTAATTAACGCAGTTCTGGAGCAGTTTTCTCCGTGCCAAAGTCGTAGGATGCCTGTTTCCAGTGAAACAGGCACTACGTCGTAAAATGGTCGATCTACGCATTCCAGACTGCCAAATAAAGAGCGCGCTCAGACCCGGCAAACTTGACACGCTTGCTGTCATCCTAGTGAACCAAATCGCAGAAAAGGAAAGGACTATTATATTTGATCATATCTATTTACAACATAAATCTGACCTTTTTGATGTTAATATATTTTGGATCTCATTTTTTGCAATTTGTCTAGGATGTTAGATATGTTCGCAGTATTGTCGACGCAAACTGGAGCAAAGACAAAGTGGAATGCATTCTGGAGGTATTTTTTATGACCTGGATGGAAAGGTATGACGCTACGACGTGGAATGTTCAGGAGATGATTCGTGTTGGGGTTGATGTGATCAACCGTACCAACAATCCATTGGAGAAGTACAATCGTGACTTTGCGTCCCGAATGGGTACACATTCACGTCTTTTAGACTTTATAGAAGGTACCAAGCGTGAGGCTGTACGCTGTATCCGGCGTATCGAGGATATCAAACACCTCCGCCAGACAGCCCCTCAGCATGCCCCACCAGCGAAACTGGATATTCCTGAAGACAACAAAAGCTTTGAGTAGATGTAGATAGAATTAATGTGCTAATATACTAATACAATTTCCCCTTGTGTAATTGCTGTTGTGTTGTTATAGTTGAAAAATATTAAAGTTGAATTCATTGATAAGACAGTAAGAAGCTAGTAGCGTTGTCCTAACCCATCTAAGCCGAACCTTTATTCTGTATCATACAAAATTAAAATACTATTGGTTAAAGTATACCTCGGCAACTACAAACATTTCCTTCATTCTAGTTCTTTCGTAGCTGGAGTGTGAGAGTCCCTACTAAATGGCACAAAGCATCTACGAGGCTAGACATAAACGCGTTGTATTTGAAGCTGAAACGCAATTTAATTGGCTGAGAGACGAGTATAAAAACCGCTTATACCGGTGAAGCTGATTTCCCGTTTAATCTGATCGGCACTAGCAAATATGCGCGCGAACTTCGAGGGCCAATTTGTATGGCTGCGCCACGTGCCGCGCACTGCGCGACGCTCACCAATTTTTCGGCCAGTTGCTAACTACAGAGACAGTAGTAGAGAGGAACCGACCAAAACATTTGGTGTGTTGCCAAACTGGTAAGTGCTCCAGCGATCTATAGATTCCGTTTCCTGGGCTTATCACGCTACGGCTTGCTCATCACTAGACCTATGCACATGTTTGCGCTTCCTAAAACGTAGGTTCTTTTTTAGGCGGGGTGGAATGAGCGTGCTGTTGCCCCAGGTCGTGTGCCAGATTTGGCTGCACATGAGATCGTTACCAGTTTCCTCACGACGGACATGGTTGCAGAGCGGTACGTAACCGTTAAAGGCATCGCAGCAGGCCTTGCAGAGATAACTCGTCTCCATTCCTTTGGTTTTTGAAGGTGCCAGCACGCCGAGATGCTGACGCCGCTTGCCGTGGTATAGCTGCTCATTGTTTTCCAGGGCGTTCTCGTGTGTAGGCATCGGGACGGTCGCTAAATTCATGGCGTTCACGTTGGTTTGAGACGTGGCCGCCGTGACTTCAAGCAGTTCAATCTGAATTCGGCGCATGCTCTCAGCATGAGTGGGCACGGGTTCGTTTCTCTTTGCCACCACCAACTTGTGGATTATGAGCCCATCGACTATCGCCACGTCTACGAAGGCGAGAAAGAGCTGCTTGTAGTATTTTCTAAAGACGACACACCGCTGAAGGGAGTAGCTGTGGAGACGTAGCTGGACATGCGAGTCGGTAGTGGGTCCTCGCTACGTTAGGCACGGTAGTAGCACATCCGGTGACAATCATCTTTACTGGCTTGCCGTTCATCCAGGTAACGGCTACTACCGTAGCTTTGGATGAATCGTCGAGTGCGCAGTTCGGTAAAATCCGCGCAGCATCCAAGATGGTTGTTTCGTTTGTATAAAGCGGAATTTTTTGGGTGCTCCCAAGCGGTCGTTGCGGTGTGTCCCGACAAAGTAGTAGCCCAACAGGGTCAGTGCCAATGCACACGAGCTGTAGAAGCTGTCGGCAACGATGAGTCGCTTGCCAGGCTGCCCCTCAAATGCATTTGAGATGCTGCGAATGACAGCCTTCTGCACCACTCCCTTTGCTTTCTTTTTGTCCTTCTCGGCCCCCAAGTACAATTCAACTCTTAGCTTACAGAAAAACATACTTAATAACGTACAGAATAACATTCTCACTAATACGTTTCTTCTGAATAAAACAACATACATTGATTCTCTTGAGTGCTGAATAGCCGTCATACCCTGCGCGATAGCTCGTTTCAGCGCAACACGTCATATAGATTTTCGTGCCATATTTATGTGATTTATCCTTGCTGTAAACACGGATAGGATTGAGCTAACTTCGATTTGGGATCGTGCCTTCGTCGACACTCACTCGAGGGACCATCCGATAGCCACGCCGGAACGTCTTCTCGATGATTTGCAAGACCGGCCGCATTTCCAAGCATTAGCACCTGACGCTGGAACTGCTGTACCGCTTGCAAAGTGGAGGAGCCGAGTGATCATCTTGAAGCGATCGCATTTCATATAACGCCCAAATGCCCCACGAGGCACCGCACCGCCGTCGCGTTTCGACCAGTGTTTATTTTAATCGTCATTATGTCCACAGAGTGTCATAGCCACGAGAAGACCAATGACGTGAATTATCTCATGAGCTTTCACGGGTTTCATTCTTTCCAGCTTTTCCTTGATCTCTTGTAATGACTGCATTTGTTTTTGCGAGTCTTTATCTTGATCTGCAAGCTGACAGAGGCGAGGTTTTTTCAGCGATACTTGGAATACAATGCAGGCGATACGCATAGGTTTTGTCAGCGATGCGAATCCACAGTGCTTTTGGCAGGAGCTAGAAAAACATACCACGCGGCGAGGCTGCAAAAGCAGCAGACTTAATAGGCCTAAATGTGTCATTGTAGAGATCGCCAGAGCTGCCCAGTTGTAGCTCATCTGCATTCAGTGTCATACAGAATTCGCTAGTTCAAATTTCACAATTCTGTAGAATACAGATTTTTTACCGCTGTGGTTCTCATCGTACAGTTTCCAGCCGGACAGTCCGAGCTGGTGCATGGCAACGCCATCTTGTCGAAATAGCTCGCTCTCATCTTTAAAGTCGGTGTCTGACTCGATTTCATTCTCGTATTCGCCAAAAGCTGCCGATGGGGGGGGGCAACTGCTTCATCTTCATCTTCACCGTCGTTGTCGTCTGAAAACGGCTCCGAAGATACGTTGATATCGTCCGTCGCTAAGGTAATAAACAATACCTTCGTTCGCATGGCGTCGATAAACCCTTCGTTGCCAAAGACATCCACACCAGTGTTCTCACTTGTATTGACACTGGCGTCCAGTTATGGATCCTCCGGAATACACTAGATGTCGCTCCCTTGTTCTGTATACTCCGGACTGGACCTTCACCTGATGAATGTGTGGCTTCCTTATCTGGAGCAAGTGTCGCTGGACTTGAAACCGCTTCAGTAGTATCCGCAGCGGCCATCGTCAAAGATTGGGTAGCGTCAGCTTGATTCACCAGGGTTCGACGGGCGCTTCTCTTGCAGCAGCAGCTTGAGTCCTTGGTGTTTCAACGCGCACGCGATCGGACGCAGTAGCACGTGGTTTTGTTGAGGGAAGCGGTAGTTCCAGCTCATGCATTCCCTTAGTCCGAGCAAATACCAAGAGCTCGTTTTCACCTACGCCAAATCAAGTTATTTAGCATATGAAGAACGTTAAATAGCAATTGAGCTCCATCGTACCGACAAAGTGGTCAACGTGACGACGTGTTGCATCTAAGCGGCCAGCGACCCCAGGCTTCATATAGGTAAATTCCACACTTAACTCCTTCGGTTTCCTCGTCTTCCATCCCATCTTGGAAAGCTTTCGCCATAGCTGCTTGATTGGCTTCTCGTAAGGACCCTTCATTGTGGGGAGAACGGATTGTGCGGGACGAGGGCAATGTGTGGTGGTCTACGAATCCAAAGAAAAGGGATCATCACAGAATTTCCAAACCTCCATGACTTTTAGATTGTCTTTTCTATGATAACCGGGAAATCCCCGTCTACCTTCGCTGCGAGTGATAAACGCGCAATGCAAAATAATAGTATGCGGTGGATTAGGCTGATGGCAAGCTCGCTTGATATATTATCATGTTATCTAGCTTTTCTGTAAGATATAGAATATCGTCTTTAAAGCGTTAATAGGACAGTGCATGTTGGGGTAGGGGTTGTCCTAATAGGACAGTCGTCTGAGTCGCTGTCTGTCCTAACACTCATTGTGGTAGCCTAAATATCGGTTTGTTTAAGAGCCTTTTGCTTGTTTTTATCCCAGGTTTAAGGGCAATATGACACTTAGGACTCCAAGTTGGACGCATTCTCTCCTACCCGAACGGCGTTACCACAACACAACGGCAACGACTCGACATCTCTTACCGTAACACATATGCCCTTTATGATACAAGGAACAACATTAAAATGTGTTACTCTGTTTCCCGAGTCATACCTGTGCTCTGCGCTTCTCAGCAGGCCCGCTGCTTCGGCATCTTGCTTTTTCCCTCTTCCTGAAAATGTGAGGTATGTACAATTCATACTCATTGAATCTCGTACTTAAAAGACACTGTAAAAATCACATTTCCGCTTTTGAGATTTTCAGCGTAAGATAACTTGCAATAACTTACCCAACAATACAAAACACCATTATGTTGTTTAAATCGTCATGTTGTAGCAATGTTGCGGTACTGACTTCAGTTTCGCACCTTCTAAAAATACGTAACATGACGATCATTTTCAGATAAAATACGCACGATAGCGTTTAGATGGATTACTGTGTTTCCGTCGTTATTGACGAGGGGCTGCTTGAAATTCCTATTGGAGTCACTAAAATTCAAAAAGGCCAGGTGGGGGTGCAAATGCCATGAACGGTATCGATTGCTCGACTAACTTTACCCGAAAGAACGCTCAGAGTGTATCCATCGCAGAGACCAGCTTGACCTTTTCCGTGGACCGCGGAATATCGTTCTTACGAGGATTTGGGTTTGCTGGTACGCGAAACCCTATATTTAGTCCTCGGATATCATGGACTATTCTCCATTTCCTGCTGCGCTTTTTGACACAGAATGTGGGGGTGCAGCAAATTTTTGTGATCAATTCTCTCACAAAAGAAGGTATGCTGACGACGCATGCTGCTGCGTTTTGGGAACAAAAGGGTTAATCTCTTGAATTAGAATATGAACATCTTGCCCAAAGCTACGACCCAGCTTCATCAAATACAAACTATTTCCACTGCATAACTATTAAAGTACATACTAATAATCATATTTTAAATTTTTTACCCATCATAAAATTATACAGGCTAAATGGGTCGATTCGATTGGTCCGCAAATCCAGGAGGCAAGATTTTTCGTTTTCTGTTGTCATTTTTTCCGAGCCGTTATGATATACAATGAATTACGGATTCAAAGTAGCAAACAATTTGAGTGATTTTTGGAAAATGATTCGGCTGCCTATCGATGGTACCTACGATCTTATGGAACCTGGGAAAAGACCTAAACAGTAGAGCGACACTTATCACTTGACTCACGAAAATAATATATGAAGACATCAGGCTCGATATCTTACCAATGGCAAGTCCAAGTTGCCACTGGCAAAGGAACACCCTATCACGCGTGCTTCTTTTTTTCTATCCCCATCCATATGTAATTATTTACTAATACGCATAACCATTGGCCATAATCATAAATTTAAACATGAGAAATTCTCAATTAAAGTCTAATTCTGCTCATGACTGATCTGCTGGATTGTGCACCACTGAACATAAATTCTCATCATGTGAAAAAAGTATTTTTATGATGTCACCGTATATAGTTATGTAATGCTCACCATTTAGGCAGACTACATTCAAAAGGTCTGTTCGCTCCAGACGCTTCGCACCATGTCCAAGCAAGTGATACATCCCACGAAGTCAATGACGTTCCAAGTCTAAAGTGGAACGTTATTCGATGGATTGTGGCCGAAAAAAAACATTTTGGAACGCCACCTGGGAGGGATCTGTAGAGAGATGAGAAGCTTCTAACCCTTTGTGAGGTTGTATTGAGGAGTTTAGTCGTGGATTTTTTTCTAACAAGTGGCCAAGAATATATTTGCCTAATTTTGCTTTTTAAAGCTTATACCGCTCTACTTTCTACGTCGGACCAAGATACACGAGTCTAATAAGAGAAGAACCGCGACAACTAGGTGATGAAACAGAGTGAAGAGTAGCGTGAAAAAGGACATTGGCAACGGGACATAAAGGGAGAAGGAGAAAGGAGTGGGAATACAGCAAGCCTTCATTGTTAGTCCAGTTATGAGCACGGCGATAAGGCCAGTGAGGGGGCAGGGGAATAGATTCCCTACTACCCGTGGAGTACCGCAAGAGAGAAGAGGAAGCGTGCGCTGAGGGAGCTGCTGGCGGTGACATGCCCAGGCAAGGGAACGTCAGGGAGATGGAGTGGAAAGCGGAACGCCGCGGCGAGCCGACCCCGAGACCGGTGGTTGCGAGGATCGGATGCTTCAAGACGAGGATGAGGGCATGTTAGGCATCGCGCCTCTGAGGACGATTCTAAGGGCTGCGTATATGCTGGAGACACCCCGAGGTCGAGAACTATTCAACAAGTTTCTGGAGCAGTCGGTACGTACGCCAACCGGCGATTAGTGAAGCACTGACGCTGTATTGGAGGACGAGGACGATGTGTCGATGGGAGCCACGATGGTGGCTTTGGGGCTGACCGAGGGATGGGATTATCTCTGGATCCATCGTGGCCTTCGTTGCAGCCGGTGGAAGGATCACGAGGAGAAGTGCCTGCCACCACGCCAGCGTACGGCTTACCCAGCGGCAGCGCTTCACCGCCCGTACCGAGGCAGCAAGAAAGCAAACGTACCCCAGGAGCTGTGTCAGGTGTGAGGGAAGGCCAAGTTACAGCTGGGACATAAACACCAGCGATTAGACCTATGGGAAACCAAGATATGATACCATCCGGGCCGATTGTGACGCTGATGAGAGGAACTGGACCACCAGCGGCCGAATCAGCATTGCAGGAGTTCCCAATTGACAGCTTCAGCCAAACATTACAGAGGGTTGCGTTGGCGAGTTAAACACCGTCTCTTCTTCAAGCAACGGAGCCCGTGTCCCGCCCCATGCCAGATTTGACTCGACACATGATTTCGCTGTTTGCGGATAACAATACCCTGAGGGTGACGACACAGACGCCGGTTTTGACACCCGCCGAAGTGCCGATGGCTGCCACTCCCTCGTATTGGGGTGTGCCCTTTCAAGTACGACAGGGTGCTTTGCCCCATGTAACCGCCAAAGATGCCGATGTCTGGGTGGGCCGCAGCTGCAACGCTACAGGTGTGGTCAGCGGCTTCTGCTCAGCCGACGCCTGTGCGTCGGAGAAGCGGAGCGCACGGACTGCCGTTCGAGTGGTCATAACCAGCAAATAGGGTGGCGTCTCAGGGACTAGCAGGAGCAAGGACTGGAGGGGAGCGTAGGTATTAAAGGGAAAAGGTAACCCACGAACACGATACTTCCTCAAGGGCCCCCGAGGCAAGTCAGTACAGCTGTACTACAACCAATGTGGTCGCTATGGCGTGCCTGATTCATGAGGTAGCTCCCAACACAACGGTTCAAACATTGATATTCCTGTGGAAATGCCGTGAAAGACAACATTCCGTTGCCCTCTGATACGGCCACGAGTGAAAGGACGATTGCGTTCTGGCGTATCTTCGATAGGTGCCGTTTTGATATGGACGGCTAGATGCGGCTGGCAGCTTTTAAGCAGTTGCTGAACGGTACAATACGAGAATAGATAGCTTTGAAACTTTTCGAGTGAGGTACCATATCCTTTCCGTTTGTCAGACTTCGGTACAGTTGCGGAACCGCCTCAAGGCTGCAATGAGGAACCATGGTTTGACCCGCTGATGAGTGGGAGCAATAGGATTGCGATGATGTGCGAAGCGCTAAGCTATCATGAGCCCGCACGTGGTACAAGTTTTTTCTAGATGGACTAAGGAGCAAGCAGATGCGAGTTGCCCTGAACGCGAGCATG